>NC_060264.1:7090790-7395628 GCF_021901455.1 Neodiprion lecontei | reverse complement strand
ACTTATTTTGAGTGCAGAGTTGTTGTCGTTGTTGTTTGGCGCCCAATATATTATAATCACTGGCAGGCACCGCAGATACGCATAAGGCGAAAAGGTCAGGAGAGCATGGGTAGTAATAGTAACCTGTTCGCTTATCGCGCATCGTGTCTTATAAAACTGTGGAGACATGCGTATAAGGAACGTGCGGCATATTATAGGTGGCAAGAGAAGGTGCCGGCTGTAAGAAGTAACACGTGTGACGATGATTTTTAATTAGAAAATTCATACTTTTACTTTCAAGGCAGCCACTCAGCTATAAAGATGAAACTGCACCGAGAGAAATTTTTAGTTCCGGTTATCGCTCGGTCCTTGACTAGTTTCATTTTTTACCACAATCGAAAAATACAGTTCTGGGTAGAAAATGAAAATTACCTTTATATCCGTTACTATTCTTTCTCACTACGATCACTGTTGCTATATTTTCTTGCAGCTGTTGCGAAAATTTAATGCTCGTGCAACGATAAATTGACGTTAAAGCCTTGTTTAACTAAAAAAGTAGAGCAAACCTCACAAACTAATTTTGCGTTGCAATTACCAAAAAAGGATCGACGATAGCACAAAATCGTTACGCGTACCTCGTTTTTCCTAATTCCAACAATATTCAAACAGTTTGTTTTTAACGATACCTGTTTTACTCAATTTTTCTAGTTACCGTAAAAAATGAAATTTTTCTCAGTGTGTGTATTAAACTGGACGCGTGGCCCACTGAGGAGATCGGTTGGTCGAAGATCGATACTTTTGGTAAAGTTTTTTTAGAAGATTATCGTCCGCGAAGAGCTGGTGAAAAAATGAACAAAGTTTGATAAAAAAATCGAAAGTGCTGAATTTGTAGAAAAGCTTGGATATCGATGCTGTTCTCAGAATCGACTGTAAAATTGTTGAATACTTAGATTCGATCGGTTTTACTCCGAGATTGCTCATTTCGTTGAGAAAAGTTTTACAGAATTCCATGGATATTAATTATGGTCAGCAAATATTGATATTGAATTTACTAATGAAAAACAAAGTAGTATTTTAAATAAAATGTGCAATCCTAGAGTAAATTTGAACGAATTATTCAGCAGATTTTCTTACAATTTTTAAACGATTTGACACGTGGCATTGATATCCAAGCTGTTCTTGATCATTCAAAATCAATAAAACGTTCAAGTGTAGATTTCCGGTCAACCAACTTCATTGGTAATAATAGCAATGATTTTTCTTTATTAATAATGCTCGAAGGAAACTTGCGATGCCGTGATTGCGAAGTTCATCGTCCGATGCGTCAGGATTCACAATTGCAGATTGTTATATCCTCGAATAAAAATTTCCGCCTTTTAAAGAAAAAAGACATTTGGCGTGTAAATAACGAACGATTATTAATTCATTCAAATTAATTCGATAATAATATTCTATCTCCTCTGAATTCACTGGAATTTGTGTACATATTATCCTCGTACGTTGCGGTCATTCCGCAGATGCGCCAAAACATGCGAGTCTCGATAGTTAGAGGATCGATTTAATATTTCGAGAGATGTAAAATGAAAGTTTTATTTTTTTGAGATTAAAACTGGAAAGAGTTAAAACGCACGGCTAATCAGCGCGCAGATTTTTATTTATTTAAATATACAACGAATATGTAAAATGATTTGATCAATTTTACCTGAGTCACAGAATCGAGGAGAATCGATGTCACTTACCTGAAACACAAAGAAAAACGAGGGAAATTAGAAATCCAGAAGTGAAATGAGACCTTCGAATCAAATTAAATCAATTCATATATAAAAATACATAAAAATGAAAATCGATCTCTCGATTTCGACGTTGATTCATCTGTAAAAGTTAAAACGCAATCAAGTAACTGGTTGTAGAAAGAAAAAAAAAAGCAGGTTTACCTCAGTTTAATTATAACTGGATAATATTTGAATGATTTAAACACAATTTTTTATAAGTTTTTGTAAATATACAACCTAAAATAAATTTGATGAGCAATTTTTACCGCTTTTAATATTCGCGGTATTTCATCTCAATTTTCCTTGTGGCAAACTCGAATTCGGAATTGCTTTTTGGATGAGGTAAAAATTGCAGACGCATATAACGTGGATATTTTTGACTATACATTTACCGAGAAACCTCTGTGCAGATTCCGGTTGAATTCACTGAAATCGGTTCAGCGAAAAGGATGTAAATCACACTAGTGATTCACACAGCTCTATTCAAATTAACACGCGGACATGATTATTCGGTGTCCAGACAAGGAAACACATTAAGAAGACTATAATTTCTGCAACTTTTATATCGCATCCAAAAATAAAAATGCTAAAATCGAAGAGATTGATTGAACTGATCGAACAATTCCAATACCACAAATTGGTTCCAATTCACGGTGTAAATAGAAAAAAAAAAAAAAAAAATGGAATGTCCGACGTGAATTGAAAACTCGAAATCTCGCAAAATTGGTTATCGAAAGAGTTCAAAATTAGCTCTATATATAGCTCTAATAATATTTTCAGTTCGCCGCGAAGTGGAAGAAAGAAAGATATGGAACGGAGAGAGAACTTTATTATTTATACGTTGTTACGTGCTCCTGCAGCTGCCAGCTGTACTACTCGATCGATGCATCAACATAGACGCTGTCAAGCGGGGAACAGCGTATTGCTTTAACTCTGTTTTTCTGTTTTCTCCGCCTTTTTTCCGCTCCGTTGCATAGCGTCGCAGCGTGAAATAAAATTAAGAATCGCGAATATTCGAAGTGACGGGAGAAAATTTTTAAAAAACACTCGAGAGAGATATTGGGGAAAATGATAAAAATTCGTGGAAAACTTTATTCCTTTTTCTCCTCTTCCTCTGTGTACTATGCGTGAAATTTTGGTTTCGGCAACGAAATTCCAGGGTTACCTAATTCACATCCGGCGAAACATTATTTTCACGCAACCGAAAAGTTCTGTTGATTTTACAGTGCACGGAATAGATATTTTTTTAGTAATGTCTGAGAAAAGGTTCGGCATCGCGATACCGCAGATTCCGTTGCGATTGGGAAATCAGATCTTCGCGGTGAAATCCTTTTGCAAGGATCGGAAAATGATTGTTTAATCGTTGTAACTGGAAAAATGATCGTTCGATCGCGATTCATGCTACGCGAATCAAGTTCCACATCAAAAAACGACAAAGAAATATGAGATTGCGAATCGACAGGCTGACGCAACGGTATCGGACCAAGAATGATTTGGTTCTCCTGACGGTATCAGACGGATGCCTGGATCCCATGCTGATAATTGCTCGTCTTGCTTCTCTTTCGAGAAAGGATTTTTCACTTGTCACAGAGAATATTTTGCCACTTGAAGAAAATTTTTTGTCAATTCACGATGTGACGTGTTACTCGATAGCGGTAATCGTTCAGTAGCTCTCGCGAATTCGCAAATTTGACCAATCTTTGTCCACCGAATAGATTTCATGAACTGTATAAAACGATTTATTCGAATCTCCCAGAGGGTATTCGATGTTTTGAAAAGTGTCATTCCATTAAATTGACTAACAATAAATTAAAATTAAGATTTCATATTCGTAAGTATGTTATATTCGGTTAAATTTTGTTGTAATATCAAAACAATTATCTCATCAATTTCGATATACATACGCAACAAAATATTCTATTCCTACGAGAAAATTTCCTACAAATTGAATCTAAAAATCGGTCTCTTTAAAAAAAAAGCATAAACTTTTCTCCGAGTACAGTTCCGAGATGTAAATCTATAAATCGTTTCTGTATTAGCAAGGATTCGCAGCAGCTGCACCGCATCGCGCAATCGAGATGATATTCCGACTCTCGCCTAGAAGTGGAGTGATCAAGAATGAAAAAGAAGTAAAAGAATCAGGAAAAAGAAAAAAAAAAAAAAAGAAGACCCGGAGATCGGAGAGAGAAAATAGGAGGGAGAAGAAGTGGGAGGATTAGCGAAGATTCAAACACGCGACACGCAGACACGCGGAGAAAGATGGCAATGCATCTATGCATATCTCTATACGTATGTAAATGTATTAGTAAATGTGTATATATATGTATTCGCGAAAGGGCGATACACCGGCAAAATTAATAGTCTGTTATTAAGCTATTATTTATTATTTGCTGCAGTAAATGAAATTCCTTCCAAGAAAGTTAGATCTATGAAGCAGAACCAACTTTCATCTCTAGCCAGTCGACCGCACGATGTACATACTCATATATACCTATATATACATATATATATTTATATATAATCTAAATATATATCTAATATATATGTATATATATATATATATATGAAACACTGAGTACCTCTATATAATACAATATATATTATTTCCTCTTTCATAGGCTTCCAGAATGCTGTAATTATGAATAAGCGTCGCAATATCGCTGTTGCATAAAAAAATAAATAAATAAAAAAACAAAAAAAAAAAAACAAAAAAGAACAGCACCGTGCACGATGCACGTGTCAAGATTATCTCAGATTGTGAATCTATCGCCGTAACAGAGATGTAGATTTTATTCAGCTTCGGCATGTTTCAATTACCATTGTTTCTTTATTTATTTACACACCCCATCGATCCATATGACAAAGATTCTCTGCGAAGCCGTTTTTAAAAAAAAATCATTTCTCCAAATGTTACGATCAATCGCAGTCGCCCTCCTAATTCGTTCGTAAGCGTCATGAAAATTCACGTTTCTTTTGTAAATGTCCGAAAGATTGACCGCGCGTCGTACTTTTTTTTTTTTTTCTCCTTTTTTTCGATCCGCCGATTTTAATCTCCTCCTAACGAATCGCTGCCTGATATAATTTTTAGCTCTGAAATCGACAGTCCGCGGACCGAGTCAGGTAACCACTTGAAACGTACCCCGTAAGAGTCTTGACACCTTTTTTTTTCTTAGAATTTTATTTTATTTTATTTTTTTTCTTCTTTTTCTCAAGTTTTTGCCAATCCGTTTTTCTCCGTCGTCGATCCGTGTAACCTTACTTTATAACCGAGTGCCAGTGCTGCAATTAAAAGAACTTTTTTACCCGAGGTGAGAGTGATAGACCGAGTGACTCCCGCACGGTAACGGGGCACTTAAGCATGCCGAAATTTGTACCGTTCCTGCTTTCCTTTTGGTCAAGGTTGCTCGACCACCGTAAAAATAAATTCAGAGCAGCTCTCGCCATTTTATTATACTACGTATAATAATCAGCGTTAGACTGGTCCGAAAAAATCGACCGTTTGTTTTTTTTTTTTTTTTTTTTTTTTTTAAAGTCAAATGTTTAACAGTTGTAGAAAGAAGAAGTAAGACGCTTGTTATAATTTGAGCCTTTAATATTATTATTTAATGATTCCTGAAAGAGATTTTCCATTTAATTAACACGAGAAAATAAGTTGAGTTATTTCTGAATTTTGTAGCTCGGTAACGAGGAAATATAATTAAATATCTGAGACATCTTTTTGTAGGGAATTTGATGTTTTACAAAAAATATCCCTTATAATTTTTTGATCACTAAACTCTTTCAAAAGTTATTCAAGGTTGAAGTTCGAATCGTGTAAAATAATTCACTCTTTTCGACATTAACAGCGAAAATAGTAGACTCTTCACGAAATATTGTGGGGATTTTTTTTTTTGTTTTTTTTTTTTTAGTAATGCATTTCACCCGCTATAAAATCTTGTCATTCAATTAAATTTCGAAACCTATCCGCGGCGATATTCTTGTCTGCGATGCAGGCCGGCCAACTTACACAAACTGTGTACGTTTAAATTTTCAAAGAGCATGAGCATTGAATTCCGACCGTTCTTTGAAGAATCAACTTTCCGATCCAATAACAAATGCTTCCCAAGCCTTTCCGAGTCGCTACCTCAATTATTTGAGATTCTAACCTCAAAAATTCGTGACAACTACAGAAACAGTTTGACGGCTGAAACTCGGGTTGGCCAGCCTGCACGAACAGCCGACAAAACTCGCGCATGCGCGGTTGATTTTCAAATTTCGAGAGATTGTCCCGGTATATATTACATATATTATATATATTTATGTATAATACATGCCCGGCAATAAAGAATTCTTTTTTTTTCCTATCCTTTATCTTGGAGATATGGATTTTTCCTACTTTGTTTTTTGCCCGCCTTTCTTTCTTTTTGCAGCTCATTTCACACGGCGAGTGATCGAGAGCGAACTGGACCACTGGAGTGAAACTTTGCTCGAGGCGAGGGCGGCACCTCCTCCCACAAGAGAAATATCTCATTTGCCGTACGTATATTATCATACACCGAAACGGACAAACTCGCGAAACGGTCCAAAGCGTTTATTTATTTATTTATTCGTTCCTAGTTTATTTTCACAATTTTTATTCCTCCAACAAACAAGATTCCCAACTTTGTCCGTGTACAGTGTTTTTACAGATAAGTTTATTGTTTCTTTTGCCTGCACGATTATTTTACTAAAATTTTCAAATTACCGTAGTAACGAATTAAATTCTTCTCATTCCCCGTCAGCGTTTAGAATTTAATCAACGATTTCACGAGCGTTTGGGAAGTGCGAAATCGGAGAAATTGTGCTCCTTTTTTTCCTTTCTTTTTCTTATTTTTTCTTTTGCCATTCCCTCGCAACTTTTTTTACCACCGCGTGTTCAATTATCGGGGTGTGTAACCGTTGAGCAACTGTAACACGTATATCATACCCTTCGATCTGATCGGACTGCGACAAGTTTTGCGGGCGACTTGTTTGTCGCGTGCACACCGCGCGTTCAACCTGAAGAGAGAGTGGATCGAATAAATATTACGCAATGCTGAAATGATCTGTATTATATTTTCTCCGCTGACCACCTTCTCCGTATTATATATATAAATGTATATATATATATATGTATACGTACATGCGATTTGTAATAAATGTAGCAGTCATTTCTGGGACCAATGGGTCGGATAAATCAATTTCAACATTTATTGCGGCAGGCCCGTTTACTCTTCAAGAACGGGTCGAATGTTCATTTTTTTTTTTTTTTTTTATCTCTAACCGAATTGTATCGTAAATTATAACAATTACGTTGATCAAGAGGTTTGCCATTAGTTAAAAGACTGTACAACGGTCGAATTTATTTATATCGAGAGATTAAGAGTACCTGGAATTGTTTATATTCGATCGTTCGTTGTAAACTGTGACCAATTATAATTACCTTACTGCAAAGAAGTGGAATAAAAGAAGAGTAATTGATGAACAAGTGATTTGAAAGTGTATCCGCGTTACGTCGAACGATTAAAGAAGTCTGATCGAAGTCGGAATAAGCTTCTCAAATGTTCAAACAATTAAAAAAACACGAACGCAGTTGACGAAGGTGAATTTTGATGAAAATAATTATAGCCGAAAATCAAGCCACGTTATCTCAGGATTCAAGTTGATCAACGATTGAACCGCTTATCGCGTTTCAGAAAAAAAAAAACCTTGCTACAAGATAAAAAAGATGCAAGGATCTTTCCCAATAAGCACCAAAAATCATGGAACACACGTTGAGATAAATGGTGGAATAACAAAATTGTTATAAAAAAAACTCTCCTTTGCACGTTGCTGGTAAAAAATCGACGCGAAATTTCCCCTTGCAGGAAAATCTCCGATAACACATAATTGATATTGTAATTCATGGTTTCGCGTGCACTATATATATATATATATAACACATGTAATACGCAACGTTCTTATCTCTCATTCGACGTATAAAACCGCCCAACGCATTATTTATAATACCCAACAACCGTACGAGAAATATGTATCGCAAAAAGTCCTTGAGCAGTGAACAGCCGGGGTAATTACATTGCATAAGGAGAGTAGGGAAAAAAAATAAATGAATAAAAAAAAAAAAAAAAAAAATGAATAAAAAAAAATACAGACATCAAAGACAAGTAAACTTAAAGAAATAATACGCCCGTTAGACTTTCGATCGGGGTGTAGCACACATGCACGAGTGATATATCATTTCGTATTGCTGCACGCGTGTAAAGTTTACACGGCACCGGCGATAAGTGCGCGGGTAGGTGAAAAGAGGCGTGGCGGCGTCGCGACGTCGGACGTCGGGACACCGCAATGATCCCTTCACGGCGTCGCCTTCCCCTCCGCCCATTCTCTACCCCAAGGAATTTTTCCCCCTTTGCTCGGTATCCCGGTTGACCCGGTTTCGCAATTCGGATTATAAACGAGAGAAAGTAGGTGTAATAATAAGCCGATTTTTTTTTTCTTTTTTATTTATTTATTTATTTGTTTTTTTCGTCTTTGGTTTTCTTTACTCGTTGTTTTACTTTTCGTCGGTTCATTGGGTTAAAAGAGAGTTATTACTTTTTGTTTTACGAAGATAAAAATCTTGCCTCTCGATGATTTTAACATCAGTATCTGTTATATATTCTTACAACTTTCGCGATCTTTTGTAGAAACTTGGAAATACGGTTTTATCCGAATGTCGCGGTCTGTTTTTCACTTACGAATAGATCGATTATCTTCGAAACGAGGCGGATTGAGACTGAAATTTTCAAGAACGTTTATTTACTGTTGGGATTGTATTCGGATTATTTATCTTGAGGTGAATAATTTTTGTAAACTATAATTACCGACGAAATTTCAAAATCAAGAGCGATTGAAGTATAAGAAGATAGTTTTTGAAGCATTTGTTTTTTTTTTTTTTTTTTTCAATAATCGTACGTTCGATATTTATGAAATTATTATATTCTCAAGCTGCTAAGATCACTTTAAAAATAAAAAAAATTGGAACGACCGAAATTTCAAATCGTTTCAAATCGTTTTGAAATTGTTAAATATCTAGTAGATAATTCGTTCGATTTCGCTCTACGACGGCTTCTTTTTCCTCAAAAGAACTATTTCATACGAATTCGTTGAAGCGGATTTTTTTATATCACGTTGGCACCGTTGAATATTTAATTTCATCCAACATTACACCGATATTGATTATGATTAAAGAACAGCGATATTTGATTGAACACTGATAATAAAGCATCGACATCCAACAATAAGCTTTTCGTTACAATTTCATTGTTTTATATTTTCTTCTCTTCGAAGATACGTATCTTTCCAGCTTTCGAGTATCACAACTTGACAAACACTCGATGTACGATTATAATCTCGCATAGCGAAATTAATAAAAAGTATCGATTAATTATTGGCCAATCAAGTGCCGGAAAGAATTGAACGTTTCTTCCCTCGCATACGCAAAAGATAAAAAAAAAAAAAAAAAGATAAAAATGATTACAAGCAATTGCGATTGTGAATACTTGCGACGTGCACGCGTGCGCTAATGTTCGCCAATTTTTTGCAACAACCTCTCGAGTTCGGCTTAGGCGCGTATATTTGAGAGTTGCAGGCTTGTTAGAGATATGAGACCCGCTATATCTTTATCGTAAACCTGTTGAGCCCGATGTTGAGCTGTGGCCTGCAACTTATTCGAGGCGATCGGCAATCGAAAGCTCCCCGAGTGCAGGTTCGCTGCATGCGCGCTCTGTAAAACTGGCGGAAATTATTCATGATGCAAAAAACCCCGAGCTGCGATTAAATTCAATGAGCTGCAGGTATCGCCGCCCGTATAGAGCAGCGTGTTCGCCTATATCTGAAACCAGAAGCTCGCAATCAGTTGCGAGCTTTTCCAAGTCGCGCCAGTTCTGCGATTAGTTTATTCCGCATCGCTGCTCCTTCATATATTCAGAACTTCGTCCTATAATAAATCGCGAATGAATATTTTGGTAAATTGAGACGGTTGTCGGTGAGAGAAGAAAAAAAAAAAAAAAAGAGTCATGAATTTTACCCTTCGATAAATTTTCAAAGCCCGAATTCAGTCACACCGATGCAAAATAAGAAGAAGAAGAAGAAGAAAAAGCTGCGACTAAATTGCGCGATTGCTTTGACTATTTTCATGCTGTTAAATTGGAATAAAATTATGGTTTCTCGGACAGTGTATCAGATTTTAACGCAGTTAAAAAATGATTAATTTATAAGTATAAAATGTACCGGGTATCCCTTGAGGCTACTTTTACAAACACTGTGTACATATTTTTTTTCTCGTATTACACAAGATATTGTTTCAGTCGGCTGAATTTTCGATCGTTATCTCGTTCAGATATTTTCTCAGAAATGGTTTTAGAATCGTTGTAATATTACCTGAAGTGATTTTCGATCGAACAAATCTGTCGAAAGTTCAAGCATAGAACGGCAAAATCTAGAATTCGTATACAATTCTATATATTATCCAGACAAATTCTGAAGACTTTAGATTTTGGCATTCTACATTTTGAATTTCAACTTTCAAATCAAATTTTTACGGTTTTTACAAATTCGACATCGCGGTTCTTCTATTTTCAGATCTATGATCTGTATTCCAAGCCTCCGTTCAATAATATTTTGCCTTGCGGACTTTTGACGGAATTAACGGTAACGTAAACACGAGTCAACGGTATCCGTATAAAAATTCATAACGCAGCTGATATAACACGGAGACACGGAATGTTTACGAGAATAGGATCGAAGGACGCGATCTGCGTCAGTTATGGTATAATAACATAATATCCTCGAGGGCAAACGGATCTGAGATGTCGTTAGTTCTTGTACGATCATCGACTGCATCCGGTATATTTATTATACATCATATGGAATTCCCTCGGATTGTTGTCCGCAATACCCGCGTCATTAGACACGGTTTAATGATCCTTGACGGAAATTTCTACCCGCGATCCCGTCAACGCACGGTCTCCGTTCTTTCTCTTCGCAACACTTAAAGTCGATGAAAATCGTACAAATTATTTTCAGTTTTATTCTAAAGACATTGGTGAGATTTTAAAGCGATTTTCCGAACAATAACGGAATTATTTTACTTCAAATTTTTTGGAGATTCAATATTTGTGCTTAAGATCACGAAAAATTAAAAGTAAAATAAATTCGGTACGGTTTGGTAGACAATGGATTTGACATTTTACACTCGTGTTTAAAATGAAAGTGAGAAAGGACGCAAATCCGACAAGTCAAAGTTCCGAAATTGTGAGAATGAGAAAATTTAAGAATCCGAAACATCGAAATTCCGAATGATCGAAGATTTTCAGTTCCGTGAATTTCTGGCTCGGTGAAATTTCGTCACTTTGATCTTTCTTTGCTTTTGATTTTCCTTATTTTTACAATCGAAGTCCCGGTGATTCCGATTTTCCGTTTTTCTGATTTTTTCCACCCACTCGTCGAGCAAACTACGCTATCCGAGAATATTTCAATTTTCGAAATTTTACTCAACCGAAACTTTACTTTTTAGAACTCTGAGCCGCCGGGTTTCCGATCATTCGAAACTTTGCCGCTTCTTCCAAGTTTAATTTCTTTGCTTCAACTTTCACCGCCAAATAACTCTGAATCAGGCGCTTTCGGAACTTGAACCCTGCCCATCCTTAAGTTGGCTTTCAGCCCCTCAGGGATCCATGAGCACTCCGATTCCTTATCCCTCGTTAATGAACGAACGAGGATCGATGATCGTCATCGAACATTTCGGAAAGATTAACCATGGAAATTCTCCAAAGATGTGCGACATTGTTCACCAAGTGTCCCACATTAACGACGGGAGATCAATTAAAGCGGCCTATGAAAACGGTTATACGATTTTCTACAAAGCCTGCAGCTAATTGCGACTGATTGTTGATACATAATCGAGTTTGCTTGTGGATAGCCGTTGCAGCCGCGACGGGAATAATATTGCGGTGAGACGGTGTAATCGGGGCGAGTATCTGCATCGTCACCTTACAAAATTACACTCCTTTGTTAAAATCCAATGTCGTATCCATCTATCTATGCGTGTATGCGTGTTTGTACGTTTCTTCCACTGCGCATGTATTTGAGCATTTCAGAATCTATCGGCCCGTTATAAAAGAACCCCGTTAGAAAGTCCCGTCACCGTCGTCGAGACGTAGTCGTGCAGGTTTTGGCGTTTAATTTCGCTTGCAGTGGAATTTTACTCGTGCACTGAGAGAAATTTTCATTTCCGGTTACCGCTCGGTCCTTGACTATTTTCATTTTTTACCACGATCGAAAAATATACTTCTGGGTAGAAAGTGAAAATTACTTTTCTATCCGTTACTATTCTTTCTCATAACGATCACTTTTACTAGATTTTCTTGCAACTGTTGCGAAAATTTAATACTCGTGCAAGAATAAATTGACGTTAAAGCCTTGTTTAACTAAAAAAGCAGAGTAAACCTCAGAAACTGATTTCGCGTTGCAATGACCAAAAAAGGATCGACGATAACGCAAAATGATTAGGCGTACCTCGTTTTTCGTAATCCCAACGATACCTGTTTTACTCAATTTTACTAGTTACTGTAACAAGTGAAATTATTCTCAGTGTACCTTTTTCGATATTTTACCCACCTAGAAACGAGCGAATCTTATCGCGTCCCTGAGTTGCGGGCAATATTCGTCAATAATGATCAAAGAAAAGATCATCCACGGGAAGTGAGTAATTTGTTTTGTCCAAACTAAACGATTTTCATCGAATGCACAAGTTTTTTCAGCGTTTCAGGTGACAATATTTCGCGACATAAATATCAGCCAGTCGGTTTTTCCTACCTTTGTATCAGCGGCGCTGATTCGAATCGATTCTAATCGCGCCAACAACGTTCGGGATTCGATCGTTTAGGGGATGACACCCCTAGTGTAAAGAATATTTATTTGACAACGGCAGTCGTGGCCGAGTGGTTAAGGCGTCTGACTCGAAATCAGATTCCCTCTGGGAGCGTAGGTTCGAATCCTACCGGCTGCGGGAGCTTTTTTTTCATAATCTTTACTCGTTAATTGCACTAAGCGACTCGTCGCTGCGAAGCCTAATTAAAACGTTACGCGTAATTATTCCGGCATGTTCCGTTCGATCGAAAACTAATTACTCGATACACGCCAAGTCAGATCTGTCGAACGCGTACCTATAATAACGTATTACTCGTAAGACGTATACGGTAAGGTACTTCGTTGCACAGGTACGTTTCTAAATAAAAAATGAAAAGAAGAAAAAGAAGAAGAAGAAGAAGAACAACAACGTTGATACAAAAATAAAAAAAAAACAAAAAAAACTCATAGACGTTGAGTAAGAATGATGATGTATTCACATTCAGCGTGAAAGCAAACTTTTAAACAGCCTCTGTCATTTGGATGATAATTGATAAATAGAAACGAGCGTAAGTGCCTGGAACACTTAATATACATTAATGTATGTTTACAGGTGTTTGAAGTGTGCGTTATATCGCGACTTTTGAGGCGTTAATTGAACGCTTGATCCACCTTCTATGTCTCTGGGCATATACGCGGCTGCACGATGATTTTCAATTACCTCGCAAGCGTTCTAAATCAAATTCAGCCATCGTACCAATATTATCAAAATGTAAGCGTACGCGCGTACGTGTTGATTCTATTCACGCATTCTGTATACACGTATAAATCGAGGTACGTGTACCTTGTACACCATGCTCGGGTGAAAGTTGCAATATCTTTTCGATTAACCGCGGCAAATGACTTAAGTATTTAAAACGCAGATACGTGACGTGATGTTGTATATATAATGTATATATTTACACACCCGCAGTTATACAGATCGTATGGCGTGATGTTTTGAATCGAGATTGAATTTTTGTTAAAAAAAAAAAAAAAAAGAAAAGAACACAACCATTTATAGTCGTGAAACGTAAGCGTGATAATAATTTTCAAGATTCAAGATCTCACAGATTTCTATCTTTGACAGATTGTACTCTATATCTTTTTCCATAAGTGTAATTCTGAATATGGAATGATTTCCCGCCCACGCTTATCTTCCTATTTTATCCAATTTAAATCTTTACAATTAATTTATCGTCGATCGACGAATCGGTCCGATATTGATAATGAATCGCGGCAACGACAAAATCTCTCTACAAATCCTAAAGTGATAACGAAAATTGACATCCAAGTTTTTCGATTCAAATTTGAAACGGTATTTTATCCCTGTTATTAATCTTGCGATCCATTCCGCGCAACGATGATCGTTTGTCAGATTTCTCATCTCGATTTTTTCACCTGCACGCGAATATATTGCCATTTATCAACATCCTGCGACGCGTTTCGCGAATGTTAATCCGACATGACACATCACGTGTAAATAATTCGCGTTTTCCTCCCTGTTACGTACCGAATTTAGATTTCCCGTAGTTTGTCCTTATTCACACGAACTGGATGCGTAATGTTCATAAAAGCGTTGCATTTCGCGTGCTGCAATTAAAACTGAACTTTATGCATGCAAAAAACGAAATCACGGTGTTCGGAGTCAAGCATTTGATCCAAATTTGAAATCTGTGAAATTGTTAGAAATTTCATATAATTATTTATAAAAATCTTCCGCAACAAATATTTATATAGAATTGCAGAATTTGGATGGAGCTGTTCGATAAAATGAGATTAACTCTTTGAGTCGTAGTGGTCAGTATTCTTACCATCTATTTGATATCAATTTTTTTTTTTTTTATTATACAGAACTTTTCAACGCAAGTGCTCAGGGTCGCTGATTAGGAATCTGAAATTGGACTTAAAAATTCAATACGGCGGACGAAAATTTCAAATTCGATCGAATCCGGAGAAAAAACTCTGTCCAGGAATTTTTCAACTTATTGATTACACAAATCGAAAAATATAGTTCTAAGTAGAAAATGAAAGTTACTTTTCCATCGATACCTGTTTTACTCAATTCTTTTAGTTACTGTAACAAATGATATTTTTTTGAGTGCAGATTATAAAAATTCCCTTGCATATAGTTTTTTTACCGCATTCGATCAAATTTGAAATTTTTTTTCCGCCATATTAGATCCGCAATATTGAATTTTTGGAGGCTGATTCAAGATTCGTAATCAGGGAGTCCAAAAATCGTGGAACACTATCTTGATATAAAAGTTTACTCGGCACAATAACGCGTGACTAAAAGGGTTAAATTTTTTCCGCGATCCGTCGAATTCGTGATTGTATAATTGCGACAAAATCTCATCTCCGCGAGATGTGCTCGCGAAGATGGATGAAAAACCCCGCGGAGAACCGAGTTTACAGTTTCTTTACCTCGCGCCCGACATCGCGGTTCTACATCTTTCCATCCGGACGCATCGGGGGTCCAGTAACTGTAAAATATACTGACCGACCGGCCGCATACCGGACTTTTTTGTCTTAGGTATAGAAAAGTGTGACTACCACTTTGCTGGGTCCATAGAATCGCGAAGATCGCAGAATTGACAGCTGGAAATGAAATTGCGAGTAAAAGGGGAATTGCAGATTTAACGATTTGAGTGTTCTTGGGAATCATTCATCGCGGAATGAATACCTGGAATCGTTTTAAATCATTGCAAATCACTTTAAAGCACAATCCAGTTTCAGCGAAATCCCACGGCTATGAGCGTTGGAAATCATGAAATTAGTAGAACTCGTTTTCATTCATTACCATCGACCTCGAGAAAATAGTGCGCTGCGTTATGCGATTATTGTTCATTTCTAGTTCAACGAGTCATTTTCATTGACTCGCAACGATTTTGAGTGACTGGTTTACGATGCTCTACGATTCCGTCCAAACCGGTAATCACTGGGAATTGCTTAGAACGCTGGAAAATGACTGGGAATAGATGGAAATGGCATTGATTTCTACAAACGAATCGCGTAGAAATTAAATCCCATCACCGAATCATCCCTAACTGCAGACTTACACCAAGTAGATTATGATATGTATAACGAATACACAGATTGATATTAAAACGAAATCTCATAGTTTCAAAAAAATATCCGGTATACATTTTTTTAATTCTCATTATCTCTAATGGCACGATAAAATTATTGCTTTCGGTCAAAAATCACTTTCTCAAATTTCTACGAATCTTTACGTTTTCAAAACTCTAGAATCCGAAATACGGGTATTCAGAAAAATGTCGATTTATCCGACAAGCTTTAGCCATGATCTCAGAAACAGCTAGATTGAAAAAATCTAAAACTTACAGAATTTTACAACGAAAATGATGGGCATGAAAAATTGCTGCGTCCCGTTCAATTTCAACTTCCTCTTCCACCAGAAATGAATCGATTTTTCTCCTCCTCGTTACTTTTTCTAAATAAACGATAACATTTTCCCCGTTCAAGATATATATTTGCAAAAAAAAAAAAAAATAATTCTCAAATTTCTGTTTTTCAGAAATTATTTTTTCCTATTCCCGGGATATTTCCTGCCGGATGCTGGAGACTTGGGCTCAAGACTCGTCGACGTTACTTGCGGGAGACCGTGAGAGAGAGAGAGAGAGAGAGAGAGAGAGGGAGAAAATGAGAGAAGGAAAGAAGGGGAGAAGGAGAGAGAACGGAGATCAAGGTAATCGCACGGCCTTGTGTCACGTGGGCTAAGGCAAAGCCGCGGTGTAACTGCACCAACTTACCGGAACACATGCCGTGTGTGATCCCGTATGGTAAATAAATAATATGTATGGCGATTGTTCTTGGTAAGAATAAAGGGTTCGTTTTATTTTTATTTATATGTTTTTTCCTTTTTTCCTTTTTTTGCAACACTTTCTTTGCATTTTCTTTTATTCTTGTCGCCACAGGAAATGTTCAAAGCGTTTGCACGCTACGCGGAAATTTTTGTTCGATGATTGGAGGTACAAAATTTTTTTAGTTAGTCAATTTTTGCTAACAAGAGCGAACTTAAAACTGAATACCGCAATTGGCAATTTTGTTCCATCCTGGTTACGCTACCGATCGCGAGTGCATATTCAACGGTACGAAATTTTTAAACAACTACGATCAAGATTTTTCGACAAATTTTAGTTTAATAATCGATTATGCAGGTATCGAAATTTGCAACCTCGCAGGAGGTTATAAAAGTTTCAAATAATCTCTCGGCGTATCGATCTGCGTTCAGTTTCAACGATTCTTTCGAAAAAATTTCGTCTGATTTTCACGTTTTTAGTAGTTTTCCAAAAATTTAAAGAAAATATTATTTTCATTATTCGGATCGTAAATTGACCCTTAAAAATATCGTCGTTGAAATGATTTCGCCTAGAAGAAACGTCTTCTTTCCGTATTAGTTTTTGGTTATCAAAGCGATATACTTACCGTCGAAAAATTTACACTCGGTGAATATTTGAATGAATTAATTATGCCTGAACACCGGAAGAGCTCTGTGTGTGTGTGTGTATATATATATATATATATACTGTGTATATATATCTGGTCCTCGGATTATGGGATGAATTTTACATAACGGAATAATATACCTACAGGTTTATTATCCACGTAACATTAGGTTGTACCGTATGGCATAATTCATTTCGAAAGTAGGACTCGCCTATAGTCCTTGCAAGCGCTTCTATTACAGTTAAGCCGTAGGCATTATTACAATACACGTGCAAAGGTATATGCAATATACATAAATGTATAATACATCCGTAAAACATAAACCATATGTACATACGGTAGGAATCAATTTTCAGAGATCCACTCGCGCAACATTTGTAGTTCATATATCAGTCTTGAAACTTTTACGCCTGTACAGATTACATCATATATATGTTAGGGCGGTTTACCCAAAAAAAAAAAAAATTATGTTTTTT
Source organism: Neodiprion lecontei (assembly GCF_021901455.1). Classification (NCBI taxonomy): domain Eukaryota; kingdom Metazoa; phylum Arthropoda; class Insecta; order Hymenoptera; family Diprionidae; genus Neodiprion; species Neodiprion lecontei. The sequence continues at coordinate 7,378,002 of NC_060264.1, read as the reverse complement.
TCAGTGCTGCTTCATCATAAAACTATTGTTTACGACGAAAACCAAATCCCCTGCAAATTTCAGCTCGATTGGATCAGATTCAAAGTCCCGCTTTCGAGGTTTCGTTTTTACATTGAAATAACACGTGAAAAATGTTTGTCTCAACTCACGTAAAATGAAAAATTATAAAAACTTTCGTTTTCTCTGAATTTAATACGATTGCTTTTGAATTTACAATTTTCTCAGATTTCAGTCGCAATAATTCTCAAAATATAAAAAATTGAATGAAATATCCGGAGATCCTTTTTGTACTAAATATTGTTACCTGCGAAAAAGGTCACTTGATATTTTTCATCATCGTCTATATTTTCACGCAAAATCAATCCTGAGTTAAGTTAAGCATTTTTCTACGTGTCATTTCAATGTAAAAACGAAAATTCGAAAGTAGGACCTCTGAGTCTTATCCGATCGAGATCAAATTTTCAGAAGATTTGTTTTTTTATCATAAACAACAGTTTCGTGAGGAAGCAGCACTGAAAAAACCACAAAAATTTAAACAGGGTGGGCTGAAAAACCGAAACGTGAATAAAAGCCAAACGTGTTGACAGATGTTAGAAAACTTTTTTTCTCGAAAGTAAAAGAACGAATCTTTTATTTCGCGTTTAAAAATCTGGGAAATCTTGATTCGTTGTTCGAATACACGCGCTTGAAAAACAGGTTTTGAAAAAGTTGCCGGCAGACTGAAAAAACTCAGTATCAAAAAATGTTCACAACTCAATTTCCTTCTGAAATCGTGATTCGAAGATAAATTCTGGCATTTTTTAAACTCTCCGAGCTTTTGATTCACATGACATGAAACGTTTCTTGTAAAATTATAATCAAAACGCTCGCTTCAAAGTAAAAATTCTGTTTTCGGTATCCATTATCAAGAATATCCACACTCGAAACTGTTGACTATAAACGATATTTTTGGAAATCGGTCAACGCGTTCGGATTTTATTCACGTTTCAAAACGATCCCGTCTTTTTTTTTCGGCCCGCCCTGTAAATCTCATATTCAGCGGATATATTTGTATAAAAAAAAAAAAAAAAAACGCTGCAATGTAACAGCGAAAAAATTGCAATCAACATACGCAATGACGATAAAAGCTTCAAGTTTTACAAAAGTTTAATCATGAATCGGTAACAGTCGTGTACAATATTATACCACTTGTGGTGCGATTTTCAATTATCACTTTCATAGAGTGGACGGGTTTTCCTGTCCATGTTATTACACCGAGTTCATTACGACTGTAACTTTGATGACTAATCGCGCTGGCTGTCGACTTGTTGGCCAAGTGCAGTAATTATTTATGGATGTTTGCATTTCCTCCTTCGCTGCGGGTTAAACGGGCGCGCTTATGATAAACGATTGCAATCATGGTGGGGGAGGATTAACAAAAAAAATAAAATAAATAAATAATCAAAAAATAAGAAAAGAGGTAATACGGAGCAGGAAAAATTGAAACGAAAACAAATGAACACCGTTGGATTGGGTGAGTACACGTATTACTTAAAATAATTCCTAACCGACGATTGAATGGATTCTCAGATTTAGTAAAAATATCAGCATCGTCTGATGGAGCATTTTTTACCAACTGTACACGAACGACAACAAGAACAATATTTATTAGCACATCCTATATGAGGTCAACGACTTGTATGTTATAGGGTTAATTTATACTTGAACTTCTGTTAAAATAAGAATAATGTATAAAAATATATAATATAAAAATATATCGGTCCATTTACATTTCTTTTTAATAGTTATTATTCTTAGGTTTTTTTTTTTTTTTAATCTATTGTTAAGGTGTAGTAAAACGCTGGACACGCACATTTGATTAATTGGAATGATCAAAAAAATATATTAACTAGATTCAATAACGGTAATACTAATACTACGTGACATCTTACCGTTAAATTTTCTATTATCGATTTTTTAGATATCATTTTAGACGCTATCCTACACATGTCTAATATGTTGAGTTTGTTGGGTAGATTGTTAAAATACGTCATTGCTAAAAAATTACAACTTTTCCTACCGATTTCTAAGCAGTGCTCAGGTCACGCTATAGATTTCTCTCTCTCTCTCGTAATGCTATTTCTTTCGGTATGATCCAGTCTCGGATCATTATGTTTTTTCATTAATATATTATATATATAAAGAATTGTCTAATGCTGATTATGTTCTTTTTGATTCCATCGATTACGTTATCGTTTATCACGTTTACGACTTTGTCTCGATTGGAATTTAACGTTCTTGTAATTATGATATGAATGGACAATTGGCATAAAATTCTCCATTAACGATGCTGATATTTTTATCAAATAGTAGCATAAATTTTTTTAGAAACGGTTAGCTCCATCATCAAATAAACCTTTACTGAAAGTTGAGTAAGAATGCGTATATTTTACATTACAAACTTTACAGATCTTGCCAGAGAGTTTAGAGTCGAGATATAAATCTGTGCGTTGAAGGAGATTTTTATTTATTCATTTGGAATCAATTTCAGGGGCGTCTCGCTCAAATTTCGAAAAAACCCAAAACAAGGACCACCAATCACACTCGTTTTTTAAACTCTTGATCCGGTTTAGAAACGTTTCATTCGAATCGAAAAAATAAACGAAAAGAAGACCTAAGAAAAAAAAAAAAAAAATAAAAATACAAAGAGTCATTTCAACGTTATTTAAAGTTTGCATTGTTTGCTATTGACGTACCGTAGTAAGTCGTCCGACATTTATCTGAGAGGCGATCAGTCCGTTCCGCATTTCTGAATCATGCGAAATGGAAGAAAAAAAAATAAATAATATGGATATATAAAGTACAGCCGGCATGTATATCATAATACATGAATTCATGTTCTATTATACAGAAACTGGCGATGCGGTCGAATCGGCTTGAAGTCTTACAGTCGCGGGAAGACATGGATCGCAGACTGAGAACAATCGAAGCGTTTTACAATATGAAACTTGGAGAACCTGCACTGTAACCGCGATACAGAAAGTAGCGTGTAAACGAGGTGAAAAAAAAAAAAATAAAAAAATAAAAAATAAAAATACGAAAACAAACAAAATAAAAAATCGTACGTTGCTAACACGGAAATCGGATGTATAATGTATGCATATATATATATATATATATATATATATGTGTGTGTGTGTGCGTGTGTGTGTGTTGTTCGTCGCACACGTAACGATCTCGATTTGAATATAACACGTCGAAATACGTGACAGCTCTCTTTTTATTTCTCTGTACGCTCCGTTCGCAGATAAGATATCGTATTTTCGACAACCGTTAATCTCAATTTTTGGGCCAACTTTCATCGGCTGTTACGTGTCTGATTATAACGGGCTTTGCGCCGTGTTTGATCGATTTCGAACCGATTTCATGTAAGAAACAACGTACGTGTGAACCGGATTTTTTCTGATCGTCGAAAATTTTGCAGGTTAATTAAAGCGTGACGTACGCGAATCTACCGCAATTTTGCAGGTGACTTAATTGAGATTAAGAGTTATTTGTTCGTTGTTGATACATTTATTAAAAATTCCGAAGAATACTTGATACGAATCGGCGCGCGTAACGACGCATTACGCTGGTATCAAAAAATGAGGAGAATGAATATCAACGATTTCTGCAATATCCGTTGCCAACTTCGGCATCGACGCGCCCGAAGCAGAGAGATTTTATCGCGAATAAATCTCTGCATACACGGTACGGGAATATAAGTGGTGAGAAGATTGCAAAGTGACGGCGATTGCCACACTAACCTGAATTCCGAAAAGACGGCGAGTAGGAAACTACGGTAAAATTGGAAACGAATTACAAGCAATTTGGACAACGTACAAGGAGCTTGCATTTTTCACACGGTCAAAGTGAGCTGATCGCAAAAAGGATGCAATGCAAATCAGCGTGTTTCGTCCTCTATTTCGAGGGGGTGGCTGACCGAAGGTATCAGCCGCCTGTCTCAATGACGCAAGTCGGGGGACGACCGAGTAGAAAAAGGAAGGAAAAGAAAAGGACGAAGAAAACGAAGGAACGAACGAACGAACGAACGAATCACTTCCGTGTCAGGGGAGTGTGAAAAACAATCGAAATCGAGCCTAACTTTCTCCGAGTCTCGTTGCAGGGCGGAAGAAAAGAATCGGCGCGAGGGAGGGAGGGAGGGAGGGAGGGAGGCGAGTAACGAGACCGCAATAAATCGACCACCTAGAAGCAATCAGCGCCGACGTTGAGAACGATTTTGCAAAGTGGACTCCTCGGCGTACGAACCGAGTCTCGTTATCTCCGACGTGAAATCCCCTCGCTAAATGGGAAGTGACTTTGTCGCGTTCCGCTGCTCGCCTTGCTTTGCGGGATCCGGAGGATCGCGGCTCGAGTCCTCGCCGATATAATCGAGCTTCGTGCAAGCGCGTTGTTGAGCTTTCTTCGTTTCAGCGCCGAAATCACACGTCGTACGTTTTTACATTTCTGGTGGATCGAGAGTCGTCTTGATTTTCAGTGGATCGTTAAAATCCACGTATAATAGCGTTAGCTCAATGCTCGATACCAACGTGTAAGTTTACTACAGTTTTTTCGCGCTCAGAGCTCTTGTAAAAATTCATCACCGGCGATTTGTTAATAATTCATCAATGATTTACCGAACGGCGTATGATTAACTGAAATTTGTCAAACAGCACGTATTTGGTGTGAAAAAACTTACGCAACAGTACTGTAATAAAACCCCTCAAAAATTACGTTTGAGTAGGTCTTTTTATTAATGGACATTTGTGGTATTTAATATATATATATATATATATTTTTTTTTGTTTTGTTTACTTTTCGCCTCATCGACGAGATATTATTTTAATCAAATTGATTGACTCGATTTTCGGTTTTTGAACCGTCACTTTATCGCTCATTAAGCCGAATAATCCCCGTCGTCTGTGTATTTTTCACTCGTAAGATCCATTATTCGCGTAATTAACGCATCCTTCGGTCATCGGACGTAATAATCGTTTCACGCAGAGTAGTGACCTTCCAAACATTGGCCCGCAGATACGCGTAACGTGAATGATATGTTATGTCGCAACGCACTCTCTTATATCTTTCGATAAAGAAACATTGTTGTAAATTTGCGATGCGGCCGGTAATAACCAGTTGCGAACCAATTGCAATCGTCTCTTATCAGTTATCTGCGTTCAATGTACGAAAATAACTCCGGGAGACGAACAATTTTCAATCTCAATTTCAACAGTGCTCGATAACAGGCTCGACGAAACCGATCGACTTGCGTAAAAATTGTCAGGCCGGATCGGAAGCTCGATTTCCAAATTAGTGTAATGTTCAAGAACCCGAAGAATTTTCTTTCACTGAAGCGCCAATTAAAAATACTTGTCCGATCGAAATCGCACGATACGCGCGTAATGCATCTACGGATTATCGAATCATCGGTCGCATTGTAGGCCGGATAATGAAAGTAATGACACATCGGAATGCGGAGATAATTCACCGTGTACGATCTTTAAGAGCAGGTGAAGCGCGATTTTATCTTGCGAAATTGCAATTACTTTTTCTCTGTACGTATCTGCACGCAAATAATACGTCGGCTCTGACTTTGCGAGTGTATTAATTACAGACGAGTTTAAGTCATTCGGGATTAATGGTCCAGTTCTTCCCTCGACTTGCGGAATTTCAAAGCGCGCCATTACGTCACGTGAAATCTCCGCACTTGCCTTGGATTATTGCCTCGCCTTTTTCCCTCATTTCTTTTTCACTTATACCGCAATAGCGAAATTATACCGGTATTTACATTCTGCATACCTCGAGTGTGTAGTTAGGATAATTAATTCAATCACTTACTTACCAGCCTGCTACGAATAATTGCCTGCAGAAAAACCGATTTTCTCAGGTCTTTAAATTTCCCCGATTCGAATTGAAACTGCAACCGACTTTTTCTTCAAATTATTTCTGAATAAGGCGTGTTAATTAAATTATACGGAATCTTTATATGATTATTTGAAATTATGAATTCTCATTCAATATGGTCAGCGGAAATTGGACGACAAGATACGTTTTTGGTAAATCCAAAAAATCGTGTTATAACGTGACTTTTTTTTTAACGGTTTCATTCGAACTTCTATGATTTTTTAACCATCTCTGCACGTTGAAGAAAGACCGAAACGTTGATCATTCATCGATTTGATGTACACCCAATTTCAAGATTACAAACTTTTCAAAAGATCTCGGAAATTTCAGGGATTCGATAGATGTCGAAAGATTACAAATAATTTCAGACGATTTCAAAGGATTTTAAACGAATTCAGACGATTTGAAAGAGATTACAAAAAATTTTACACGGTTTCAAAGGATTTAAAAATAGTACAGATTTCAAGTATTTCAAAAGATTCCAAGTATGACATAAGATGTCAAAAGATTGCTAATGATTTCAAATTTTTTTCAATGATTTCAGGAGATTTCAGACGATCTTATATATTGCAAAACATTTTAAAGATTTATATAGATTTTAAATAATTTCAAAAGATTTGAACATATTTGAAGGATTATAAAAGGTTTCAGAATATTACCAAGATTTCAAGAGATTCACGGAAAGTTGTATAACAGATTCTAAGAGTGAGTAACTTCTCCTAACCTAAACAAACATTTTTAGGGAGTGCCACGGTGGAAAATGGTAAATTATTTTTTTCCTCAACACACTACGAGAAATTTTTATTTTCGGTTACCGCTCATTCCTTAACTATTTTCATTTTTTACCACAATCGAAAAATATAATTCTAGGTAGAAAATGAAAATTAGTTTTCTAGCCGTTACCGGAAAGTCTGGTATCCGTTACTATTCTTTCTCGTTACGATCACTGTTGCTAGATTTTCTCGCAACTGTTGCGAAAATTTAACGCTCGTGCAACGATAAATTGACGTTAAAGCCTTGCTTAACTAAAAAAGTAGAGTAAACCTCGCAAACTGATTTTGCTTTGCAATTACCAAAAAAGGATCGACGACAGCGCAAAATGGTTAGGCGTACCTCGTGTTTTCGTAAACCCAACAATATTCAAACAGTTTGTTTTTAACGATACCTGTTTTACTCAATTTTTCTAGTTACTGTAACGAATGAAATTTTTCTCAGCGCAGCTTAATGAATATATACGTGTGTGAAAGTTTCAGAAAAGTTTAGCGAAGCGATGAATTCGATTCGCCGGCTTACCGCTCTCATGTGCATGCATGCCTTCGAGGAGTGAGTGAAAACTGCAACTATGCCACTGAGACCCCTGCAGGGTATCATACCGTGGCTTAACAAATTACCTGCTATTCCACACGAGCTGCAAGGCACTTGGTACCGGATTAAATTAAACGTCGTTCGTTCGCGAGCTCCTGACCTTTCAAGTACTTAATAGCATGTCATTACGCCGGATGCATTCGCGTGGATTTCAATATCCTGGCCATTTCGCGTTAACGCATGCATTCATATTTCTCACATTCGTATTTCTCTGTAGAAACGCGTTTGCAACGTACAAAGAAACGGTCTTCGCACGGAGAAGAATCATTCTTGTATAACCCGATACCAAGAAATTTCGAATCTTCAAAGTGGAGGAAATTAATCGCGAGTTATCGCTCAGTTAATTCGGAAATTCGATAAATGGGGAATATTGATTAAAAGACAAGCAGACGGTAGAAATATTTTTTCAGAATCCCTTGCCGTTCCTTTTGTAACTTTTTTTTTCTCTCTCTCTCTCAAAAGCGAATACGATGAAAATTAACCAATTGTATGAAATTCGACAAGGGATTGCAATCATTTCAAGCTTATCCAACCGATTTTAAGCGATTTCAAGCAGCTTTAAACCGAATGCTTTCCAAAGTGGTTTGCGATTTCGACAAGTTAATACCCTCTCAGTTTTCTTATACATTTCTGTGTGATTCTCGTTCTAAGTAATGACGCGAGTAATCAATCGGTATAACTATCGATCTAAATATGTTCAAGTAACCGAGTAAATAAGCAGCTGTGTCGGAAGTAAAAGAATTTCAATTTGCGAAACCAATCCTCTCGGTCCGTAATACGAATCTCTCCGCAATCTCGGTTAGAAAATGAAAAAAAGAAAGAAAGAAAGAAAGAGAGAAAGAAAGAAAAAAAACTTCAAATCGAATTTCTCTAATCGTACGATAGAACAGACAGTTGAGAAAATATCGCGAAACCTTGCCGTAAAGAAAGTGAATAAAAAATTGTGCCGTGTCATATTTTGCAAAAGATTGAGGATGAAAATAAACGAACAAAAATCGAATCGAAATATACATGTAAATATAATTTGACTCAACGATTCTCCTACGAAGCTTTCAGCACGTATGCACGCGTTTCTACCTATGTATAAATATTCGTCACGTGGTAATTAATGGGAAATTCTTCACGTATTTTTATAATGTTCAATTGGCAAGGAAAACCGAGAATAAAACTCGGCGTGTCTCTTTTCTTTCGAAATGATTTCTCACTCGATGAAAATAGAGGGAGAGATTTTACGACTCACGGCCGGCGTTTCGTGCCGACGACTGCGTACCTGAAATGCCGAAATAGCCAACGATTAAGAAGCCTCGAGTTCTATGGCGGCCGCGCGTTACGTTGCGTCCTCATTCGAGTACGTAGAGGCATGAAACGGAATGCGCACCGAGTATCTATGATGCCCCGGGGGTGCCCAGGGGGGCCCCGATAGGTTGGGCCGATTGAGTTGCCGATCACACCTCGAGGCAATACCGAAGTGGTGAAAACAGCTGAATAAAACAGAAAATCACCTGCGCGGTGACTGCAGAGTGGGATCTTCGCCGGGACTGATTGAGCGATCGATCGATTGATTGATTGATCGATCGATGGATCGATAGACGGAACGATTGCGGCGAATCATTGAAACCGATTGCGCCGAGCGTTGTATTGGATTTTTATTGAAATCGAGAAGGAATTGTTATCAAAAATATATTCAAATTCAGTTACCAAAGTTTTTATGGTACGATGGTTTTTATGGATTTTTGACGGTTATTTTTCGGGTTAATAAATCGTTTCCACGTACGATATCATACCGACATTGTACGAAAGGACCGTGAAAAGACCAAGATGAACAGAGGAATAAAAATATCGCAAACAAATTGCAAAGTTACCGATTAGGATTTCAAAACTTTCGGTATAATCGCGGTTTCGAAAGAAAAAAAAATAAAAAGCAGACAACGATACAAATGGCGAACCACGGGCATTCCGAAGACGTGAGAGCCTGTGCCTTTCGAACTGTCAAAGGATAATGACTTTCACCGATCGCAAAAAGGACGCAATGCAAATCAGCGTGTTTCGTCCTCTATTTGGAGGGGGTGGCTGACCGAAGGTATCAGCCACCTGTCGCAATGACGCAAGGCGGGGGACGACCGAGTAGAAAAAGAAAGGAAAAGAAAAGGACGAAGAAAACGAAGGAACGAACGAACGAACGAACGAATCACTTCCGTGTCAGGGGAGTGTGAAAAACAATCGAAATCGAGCCTAACTTTCTCCGAGTCTCGTTGCAGGGCGGAAGAAAAGAATCGGCGCGAGGGAGGGAGGGAGGGAGGGAGGGAGGGAGGGAGGGAGGGAGGCGAGTAACGAGACCGCAATAAATCGGCCACCTAGAAGCAATCAGCGCCGACGTTGAGAACGATTTTGCAAAGTGGACTCCTCGGCGTACGAACCGAGTCTCGTTATCTCCGACGTGAAATCCCCTCGCTAAATGGGAAGTGACTTTGTCGCGTTCCGCTGCTCGCCTTGCTTTGCGGAATCCGGAGGATCGCGGCTCGAATCCTCGCCGATATAATCGAGCTCCGTGCAAGCGCGTTGTTGAGCTTTCTTCGTTTCAGCGCCGAAATCACACGTCGTACGTTTTTACATTTCTGGTGGATCGAGAGTCGTCTTGATTTTCAGTGGATCGTTAAAATCCACGTATAATAGCGTTAGCTCAATCCTCGATACCAACGTGTAAGTTTACTACAGTTTTTTCGCGCCCAGAGCTCTTGTAAAAATTCATCACCGGCGATTTGTTAATAATTCGTCAATGAATTAGCGTCCAATTAATCGTAAATTTTTCTCTACTTAGTACCGCTCATGCGTTAATTGTCGATGAAACATTAGATTATCAATTATAATCCACACGAATATCGCGATAAAACGTTTTCGTTATTAACGAAGAAACCTGCGATAGCATAGAGGAAAAATTTACCATTTCAGAAATCATGTTTGCAGATGCTTTTGGAAATTGAGAAACGTGCACGTAACGCAGTTTAGTTATCATCGAATCAGTTATCATCAAATGTTTTCACGGCTTCTAAGAAGGCATTACGTTTCAGTCACGTTCGAGTTGATTGATTTTTGTCACAAAATTCAATTTTCCGTTTTCAGATCGTTCGCGCAGCTGAAAAATCTTTCACTAATTATTTCAACGGTTCACGGAGTTCAGTGACCCCTTTACATAACACATATACGTCTATCGTATCTTAACGTAATCGCACATTATTCGCAGACGTTATAACTTTGTTGCAAATTTACGTTGCAGACAGTCGCGCAGCCGTATAATTTGCACTTTCGGACCGAGTGCAAATCGCTCTTATCTCCGTTGACGTACAGGGAGAATCAATTAAGAGAATCAAATAATTTTCAGCGGAAATCTACAACGTACGTGTATAATATAACAAGAGGATCAACGCCTTCTGGCTAAACAATCAACGATTACATCATATTACGTATAAAATTAGTATAATTGATTGTCGTTCCAGGTTTTTCCCTAATATTGCCTTGAATAATTTGACAAAGGTTGTTTCGACAAACGTGGTTCGTAATCGTTATTAGAATTGCCCGTTATTCGGCGCTTTTACGTGACTCTGTAGACAAGCTTTCTTTTAACCGTGAACCGTAAAATCGTAACTTCGTCAACAAGAAAGTCACGGAATAGCTGAAACTCTTTGCTGAACGGACGAGAAGTCAAATGGCTAATAATTCCGAGAGATCCAAAGCGAATTCTCCCGACGATCTCTCATATTTATAACTGCCGGTCAAGAGAAGCGAAGAGAAGAGGAAAGAAAAAAATGCTGTCAGGCTGCGAGATAAGCTTGCAAACTCGTATCCGAACCGCGGAATTCAGACTGGCCTTGATCTTCGAGTTCGCAAAGTATTTATAATTACGACGGATGAAAGAAAATTCAATTTATTACATTCGCAGTTTCTGCAATTTCGACTCCGTTTTATTTAAAAATCATATACTTTTTCATCAGCCGTCGCTTAGCGTGGATTGTTTGATTATTCGAAAAAAAAAGACAGACAACAGGTTGTTTTCAGCACGTGTTCTCTGTGCAAACATCCCGCATCTCGAATCTAGTAGAATTTCAAGCGTGCCCTCAGAGCCACATAAATTTGTTTTGACTTAGAAAATCGATCGTCACGTAATTACTCTAAGAATCGTCAAATAAAAGTAAAAAAGCGAGCTAATTTCAATTTTTTTTTATTCTTCGGCTTATCGTTAAATAAGAAAATTTTCATCATTTGACGTTGTTTGTTTCAATTCGTTTTATCTTTCGCAAAACGGAAGGATTCCATCAGCTTTGCATTGGTAACTTTTTTTTGGTATCCATTTGGCATATTTTCAAAAGAGAAAAAAAAAGAAAAAAATGTCTCACCGTTATTATGTATTCGATATATTTGCATGAGATCATTGACAGTGAACTTGAACGATTTGTACGAATCGGGACATTGAACTCGATGAGAATAAAAAAAAAAAAAATTAAAATTAAAATAAAAATAAAAAAATAGTCGAAGGATAAAAAAAAAAACCCAGACTCGATCAGCTTCTGCTAAATAAAAACCGTGTTACCGATTTAATAATTACATCAACGTTCGCGAATTTCATCTCGATCGATTCGACCCTTCGATCGCGTCAATCTTCGCATAGATTACGGACGGACCGCGATGGAATAATTCACTTATAGCATCAGGTATATAAAGCATCTCCTTCCTATCCGAGTGAATAAAACCATGGGTAAATGTTTTTCGATTAGTATGCCGGTCAGGTATTTGCTCACAGCGTTAACAGCTGAGTTGAATAAGATACGAAATATAAGGTGTGTGCGCGTGTGTGTGTACGTACATGCATGTCTCCAGAGAGGACGTGTGGTAGAATTTTTCGGCGGGGTCAATGTTTCGCGGTGGGTTGTTGAAGCAGGAACGAAGGAAAGAATTTGAGGAGAAAAAATAAAAATAAACCAGCAAAAACGAAATAATGAAATTAAACGAAACGGGAACAAAAACAATTCGCGTCGAAGAATATACGGAGTGGATTCCTAACGACTGCATACGGACCGTCGTCTGCTAAATTTTAATGCACACGCCCCACGATCCGAGACCAATTGTTTGCCAGGGTGACCAACCGACTTAAGCCACAAAAAAAAATATTTGACTGTTGTGAATTGAGTACAACTAGCAGAGACTGTAAAAATTTTTATCAGGTTAGAGGCTCTCGGATCGAAGCGCACGCGCATTGAATTTCAGCAGACGGGCCAAATGGAGTCGTTAGGAATTCACTCTGTATAAGAGAAAGAGAAGAAGAGAAAAAAAAGGAAGAACATTTCATTGCACACGTATCGGGGTACGCGTAGGTATGAGTAAAAACTGGTATTCGAGGCACATCTCGAGAAATAATTACTTCCCAATTACCGAGATGCTGCTCTAATTACGCGCCGTGAATCGCGCTATGCGTTCGCCATAACTTACTTCGTTTTATCGTTATCTTCTCGCGTAATTCAACATACTTTGCTGCTGTAGCGAGAAATTTCGCGATTGAAATAGAAACGCTGTATAGTGAATGCACAATGTAATAATACTGTTTGATGTAACACGTGTATCAATGATCTGCACGTACTGGATTTTTAAACCTTCCGATTACCGCCAAATCCTAGGCGATACTAAACTCAAAGACATAATTATACCTGTATTATAATTAAGGATGTTATATTCAAACAATACATAATGACATGGATTAAGATATTGAATAAAATTCAAGTGAAACGTTTCAAATGTTACAATTAAGTTTGTTAAAAAACCCTTATTTTCCGATCAAACGTATTTAGGTTGCATTTAACTCGCGAAAATAAAAGAAAATAAATTAATTGCATCGATTTGTAAATCAACATATATAAAGTTGTAGCTAATAAAAATTCACTTTTCATTTTACCCGGACAAATTGGACGATAATTTTTACATTAAAATAATTTCGCACACCATACGAAATCGTCGATTGAGATTAGGTTGCATCGATTATGCATAAACGCGTTGCGAAATCGTTCAGTTGATCGATACCGTTGAGTTAAGCGTGAATTTAGAATAAAGTTGCAATTATATCACGCAGACGTGACCGTGATTCGACCCTCGTGAACCTCGCGAGATGCGCGCGTTATTCTCACGTGATTATATAGATTAGAGACTAACTGGGACGCTGCTTGTAGCGATGTTCAGTCTGGAAATGCGAAATGCCACTTGGAATTTAAATAATAAAATGCCAACACCGATTCCAGGCCTCCTCGTGCAAAATAAAAGAGTATCGACGTGATATCGCAAATTTTGCTTACTCTGCGGCTCGTGCAGCAGAACTTGTATTACATCCATACAATATCCGTTGAAATGAACACTGTACCCGGATCAAACGAGCAAATAATCGATATCGACTCGTGGCGTTAATTATTGGGTGTTTTATGGTACGATTCTCCTTCTTGTGACAGTTTTTTTTTTTTTTTCTTTTTTGTTTTTATATTCTATTTTCTTCTGCTGACTCCGGCTGAACAGTGCGTTCTGTCATCATCGGTAATAGAGTGGTTGTATAATTACGGTGATTAATGTGTCGAGGGAAAAGCTAGTTCAATAATTTCTACTTACACTTTTTACACTGTAGAGATTATAAAGGCTCAGAACAATAACAAATAATACCGTACGAAAAAACAAAGAAAGAACAAAAAAAAAAAAAAAAAACAATTCTATTTTAGTGCTTGGGTTGGTTAATTATTTTTTATTTGTCATGCATCAAAACAGCGGACAAATTTGTACAGCCTCTTTTAAAGTTTTCCTTTTTAGTCTTAAGAGAAATTTCAACGATTTAATAATTTCGCTAGCGTAAGTATACAGAGATTTTGGGTCTGGGATTTGTATACATGTTTATTGTACGTTAAGTGATATTAAACAAATGAAAATTACTATTTTTCGAAAAAGTTTGGTTTTGCAGCCAGGAGAGTGCTATTTTAAAATTGAAGAAAATCTATGATTTCAATTATTCAGCAAATAAAAAACCGAATCAATGTTGTTTTTGAATAAAAGTGATTTAAATGCGAAACTGAAGTTTGTTTGATTGTTATTTACAACAAATGGTTGGGGAAATAGGTAATTTTTCTCAAAATTCGAAACATCGTTCTGGTTTCTACAAAAGCAAACTTAATCTAATAAACCTATTTTTTCTTCAGTAGTTACGTTGAATAAATGCAAATTTGACATGTCGAGCCCAGACTGAAAATTCGTGTTGACCGGTGCAATCATTTCATCAAGTTTAGTTTTCTATCTCAGCATGCCTTTGAAAATTTCAACCTCATCCTAAAATTATTTCAAACTAACGTAAATACGTTTCATATCTGTAATTTTTTGTACCGCTGATTCGCGTGCAATTTCACCGACTCCACGATAAACGAAATGTCGCAAACAATGCTTCCGATCGCGAATGAGAATAACAAAAATTTATTCTATTCTTTCACCCACGGATTTGATAGCCGAGATACATTGCGCAATTCAACAGAACCATACCGATCGAATCTTAAAAAATCTACAAATGATCGTGATTTCAGTTTCGTCATAAATTTTTTTTTCAAAACGACGTTTCCAGGTTATTTACACACATATTATACACGTAAAAAATTGAAATTAATCGAGCATGTAACGCGTTCCATCATCATGTATGCACATGTGCACGTAATATGTTCACTTGGTTAAATAATCGTTCGTCAAGACGAGTTTTCACCTCGTATATAATATGCATGTAATTATTGTACAGTGTGTAAGAGGCATACCGGTGTTAAAAAATTTTAAAAAACAATTCCACATTCGATTCACGCATACACGTACACGCGTATTGCAGGTATATTAAAACCTGTCGTGTATGTATGATACATACATGTATACAGCTCGAAATGATTTCGAAATGCGGTGTATCGATACATAAAGTCTCCTCTCGTTACGGGTAGATCGATATCGGTGACCTAAATTTTGCTGTAATTAAAACGTAAACACCGCAAGAGTTCTGCTTAGTTGCTATATATATATATATATATATATACATATATACATGCGTACATGCATACATATATATATATATAGGAGCAAATCGCGCATCTACAATCGTATTGTAAGATACATCTACGCGGATACGTAGAGCTACAATGTGTACACACATGCCTCTATTTCGTGCCGTGGGATAGACATTCGATCCGGGGCAATCAAAAAACGCTGACGTTGGTATAATACGTATATATTTTTTATTTCTCACGTACATAACGAATGCGGTCGCTGGCTCTATACCGCCATTATAGAAGCGATATTCCGATCATTAGAATTGATTAATTCCAGGATTTAATGTTGACGAAAACTTGACATATTTTCAATTTCATCAATTCTTTGTAGTACGATCATTTTTGACATTACTGTTTTTATTCCCGACTCAACCGTAAAGCTTACTTTTTTCACCCGGAAGGTGGGACGAAGGTGGCACATTTTTCTCTAAATAGCAAATTTAAATCAGCGGGAAATATGAGCCAAATTTGAAAGACCCAATTTTCAAATAGGTATTGTGGCCAGAGTTGATTCGGAAATAAAGTACTATTTGTGGACACGGGACTAAAAGTCGACTTTATTCCCTTGTTGCATAATGTACTATTTTTTACCTATGAAATATTGAAAAACAACAAATTCCGATCGTCGGAATTGATTAATTGCAGGATTTAATACTGCCGAAAACTTGACATATTTTTATTCCGATCAATTCTTTGTGATATGATCATTTTCGACTTTACTGTTTTTAATTTACCTGTGAGAGGTTGAAAAGCAACAGAAAATGAGAATAAATGAAAAAAAGAAGGGCTGCAAGCGTAATTTTTATTCAAAAAAATGTTTCTATTCTCCTCTTGAATTCTGCCAATTGTAAGTAAGAACGATTACAAGTAAAACAATTTTTACCATCCACAAAAAACGTGATGTTCGCAGTCTGTAAGAATACAAAAAATTTCGCTTCTGGGTGGAAACCAAAAAATAAAATTTACGGAAAGAGAGAGACAAAAAAAAAAGGGGTAAAAACATATCGGTATCTGATTGTAACGCAATTGCGACGCACCAGTGCTCATATGTGACGGAAATGAATCGGCAATTTATCAATGAAACTGGAAGAGTTACAACGCGGATGGATGAGGGGGTCCTAGAATAGTAGAAGTAGAGTAGAATGGGTATACAGATGACGCGAGAGATACGCGCGTGTTATTCTCGGCGTCGCGACGCCCGGACTTTGCTGCATTATATGGATATGGGGCATTCCACGTCAAATTAGCAGTCCATGTACCACCCTTCCTGATTTCAAACATTTTTTAGAATATCTCCGTACCGGCCCAAGTCTCGACATTTTTTTTGCAAATTTTTCTAGCCACCGGTGAAATTGAAAAAAAAAAAGAAAAAAATTGAGCTGTGATTATTAAGCACCACGCGATAATGGGGATTTTTTTCGCAAGCTTTTAGTATTCCCGTGTCAGAGTTGGAGTCCGTGACGGAACCATGACAATAATGTGATTTTGTTATCTATTCAGATCGAGGCGTAAAAAAAAAAAGAAAGAAAGAAAGTAAAAAAACTATAATTTCGACATGGAAGACCTAAAAGCTTGCGAAAAAAATTTCAAATATCAGAGATCCCATTATCGTGTGTTGCTCGAAAATCACATTTCGAATAACAGAATCGGTGCGAATTTTTGGCATTTTTGGAACTGCTCTTGCGATTTTGTTTAAATTTCAGCAGTGGCTAAAGAAAATTTGATAAAAGGTTCCCGTGAACCTTTTGGGGATTCGTATAAGAACATCATACTAAAAAATGATCCAAATCGAAGGGAGGTACATGGCTGATGATTTGACGCGGAATGCCCCATACATATACGTATACGTACGTGCGATAAATATGCCCGTTAAGTACAACGTCGCCATGTAACGACAATCGTCATCGATCCTGGCGCCACTCAATTTCGACTCTTCTCATGCCGGCTAATTTCTACCCACGCGTTTTTCATCGTACACGACACGTTTCAACTACAGCTGAACCAAAATTCAAAGTCTACGCAGGCATTTGATTTCCACGTTGTGCAAAACAGGATCTTGTTACTCTGCAATCTACGTTCGTGATTGATGCGCCTACATTCGTATACATATATACGTAGCGAATCATACGGCAAATGACAAGGCATCATTACGAGGCTGAATTAGCGCTATTGACGACAAAATTGCCGGAGAATTTTTTTGCACGGTGCTGTGTTGAAAATATACCAATTCGCATATTCAGGCCGAGACGAATTATACAGCACAAGTTTTTGGCGAATAATCAATATTTTTTTCACGTACATTTTATAATGACAAAAGCGGCGGATGTGTGAAAAATTTGCGAGGGTAGAAAAGAAATGAAAATTTGCTAATTTTCTTCCGAATAGCGTTAGTTAATTCTGAACGAACGGCACTGAATAAAATTTTCGTACAATTTATTTTCGCGCTGCAGTTTTTCAAAGTTGGAATATTAGACAGGATCTTCTGTCTGATATTGTCGGTTTTTAATTTTCAATTATTATTCGATGAACACCTAACGGTAATTCTTCATTTATTTTATTGACCGTTTGTTAAAACTGTGATTGATCGATCAAGTTTGAGATTTTTTTTTTTTTTAATTTTTTTTTTGTTAAATTGTGTATTTATCTTCTTAAATTATTTATTCGAAACTCTGTACGTATAACCGGTGAAGTCTCTTTCTTCCGCAGAATAAAACTGCTCATTCACACCAATATTATAATTAGATAATGCCACTGTGTGCCATTAAATGCTATGCAAACGATATTGACGAAAATTCTGCTGTATAGACTAAACCATTGCTAATTTCCAGCAGCATGGAACGACATGAAGTTCATTTCTATACGTTTTTTGAGTAGCTGATCACGAGTCTGAGGTCAGATTTACGAAATCCAAAATAGCAAATCCAATACGATGGTAAAGAAATCTACAAATATTCGGATTTTGATAGAAATTAGTTGGCGAATGTTTGTTTGATCACCGATTACGAATCCAAGGTCTGACCTCCAAAATTTGTAACGGTCGATCCATTAAAGTCGTTGAAAAAAAAATTGTCATATTTTCATGTTATACGGTATGCCAGCGCTTTTAAATCATTAACTACGAATCTTGGTTTGTTTTATAAATAAAAGATTCTCCCAAAAGATGAGCTCTCTAACTCAGGACTAACAGATCGCTCTTTTAATTTTCACTTTCCATTCGTCTAAACATGGGGAAATTTCACTTTTCGTTAAAACTTGCAATACTCGTAAACTATTCAACAATTTTAATATTGACGCCCAGATCCTTGAAGCCGATTCTTCGAGCTTTCCAAACCTCCGTAACAACGCGTAGCCATAATAATTAGAAAACACATTAAGGCCGTCTCCAAATTACCGATTTTCTCTTCTTCGTTGAAAAATCGGTACTTTTCATACAACTTCAACGATCATATATTTACGTATATAAATTTTCGAGTATTTTAACTTTAAACGAAAAGTGAGATCTTCCAATGTTATATAAGTAGAAAATAAAAATTAACAAATCGACTTCTGGGAGGAATACTTTTCCAACAAACGCTAACATTTCAGGGGTAAATTGAGGAGAAGAAAAACTTCTATTTTTTTTTTTTAACCACCTTACTGCTGTACACGTAACGTGCATGGCAACAGATAAAGACTATACATAGTTATGTTATTACATAAGTATGTACGGGGTGTAAGTTTATCCACGGTTAACGATCCTATTGACAATGTGTCACACATTCTGCAATAAACATGCGTTTAAATTCACTCGTATGCGTGTATCACACACGCACGTATATGTTATCCTATCGCCGACGAGATTGAACGTTGTAACTTTGTACAGTGGCGGGTCATTAGGTCTCCGTTAAAGCCTCAGAAGCAGCTTTCGTCCCTGTTCTTCTCTTTTGTTTTTATTATTTTTTTTTTTTTTCCTTTATTCCATCTTATGCACACGACATGATATAGTTCAGATAATATATTATCTATTTATAGACACTGGAGTTGGTTGAAATTTACATAGAGAGCGATGTAGGCTATGAAATATTACACACGTCGATGAGTGAACGATTCGAGGTGACACTTGATCGCTGAAGTTATTACAACGAGGCGTATGTTACATGCTTTATAAAAGTGACGATGCAGCGGCGTGAAAAAGTATGTGACTAAAAAAATTTCTATTTGATAAATTGAAATTACAAACTGCAGATTTGTTTATTTTTACTGTCGAGACTTGTCTCTCTCTCTCTTTTTTTTTTTATCTTCGCAACGAAAAAGACAAAAAAAAGAAAAAAAAGCGAAAGCGTCCGCGTGTAATTTTTCGTAACGTTACTTGTTTGAATTTATTATTGTTTATTTGTATAATACAAGTTCGGCATATCGTATGTTGGCAGGTATAGAAATGAAGACTGTAAAACGTAAAATGAATGTCCATAAAAAATCGTTGTATCATCGGGAATTCTTTTAGATTACGGTTGGCGTCGTGAAATTTTTTTTTAACTACCACGTCGTTTCACGTTTCCATGAGATAATCTTCTTCGGAGTCCTGAATGCAGACACACACGCACACACACTGCGATATAACTGTCATGACGGCACAAATTCGATCTGACACTTAATTACACAGTCGATTTACTCGTCGGGTATAACGATCATATAATTTAAACATAGTTCGCCTGTTTTTGGGTAAATCTAACGATCCTCAAAGGCGTCGAAAAGAAACCGCGTATTCTTATTTAAGAAGAGGATAGAATAGCGAGAATCAAAAAAAAAAAAAATAAAAAAATCCAAATCTTCGCTCATCCATCGAACGAAATTATTCTTCCTCATATATTAGCAACATTTTTCTGCATTTACACCTTTGTCTTTTTTCTGCTCTTCCGGTCAGTCCAATGTGCAAAAAACTTTGCGACAGTAAAAAAATCGCGGTAATTTCAGTGTTTCCTTTTTTTTTTTATCGGTTTATCGAGATCGAACATCACGTTTAAATATATTACATGGATTACAAAAACTTGTGCATATATCCGTAACACGCGCGGTTATTTCATTAACGACTTTACGTATAAATGTATAAAGTAAATATGTAATACGGATCGATTCGATCCGTCTATCTCGCATCTTGAGTTGTGTAGCGTAACATAATACATATATACATAATTGATATGCGGACATATGTGTGTGTATGGGAGAAATCTCAGAGGAAGTATCATTTTCCGACAATTTATATATAAAGGCAATAAATCGCCAACATGTACGTATACGCGTTTAGCTCCGACATTTAGACGCGCAATCCGCGGTTGTGAAGTAATCAGCTCTCGACTTGTCTTACATACGCATCCAATAATATGTAACAGCTCTTTATACACGCATACATGTACGCGTAATCCGATTGAGATGTTTAATACTCCTGCCAAATTCTTTCTCTCTTTTTCTTTTCAATATATGCAGTGCGTATTTATAGCATACTATATTGCTTACGTATACTATACGTATGTATACCCGTTCGATCCGTATATACGTGATACGGATACAAATCTCGTTCTCTGATTCCTGTAGCGATCCTGAATTATTTCAGATTTTATTCGCAAACCGTTATTATTTTAATTAATTTTGAGTGGACGAAAAAAAAAAAAAAAACGATATTTTTCAAAATTTCGTAAATATTCTCAAAAATTCTTCGATCAAAGACGATTATTTTGGGTCAGATCCGTAAGTGAAAATTTCTTGATTAATACTGATTGTATTGATTAAAAAAAAAAAGATTTCAATATATCTACAAAAGTTGGCAATAATCTCGAGTACTTTGCAGGTGTATTTATTCATGTATATATATATGAAAATATATAAAAAAGTTCATTCGGATTGCTGCGGAAAGCTCACAAGCGCTGATAACGTTTAACGGATACGGTCGATCATTTTTTGGCTGTCAAAATTTCTTATCACCGGCAGGTATGCCTACATATGGGAAATTCCGTGGCAAGTGAACCTGGGTCTGATCCTTGACCTCTTCGATTTGGCTCCCGATATTTTATACGATCGTGTTTACTTTCAAAGTCACAGATTTTTTTGTTTTTTTGAATTCTTGTTTTCAACAGCTTTGAATCAGCTGCAATTTAAAAGTCTTAATTTGTCATATATCAAATCTGGACTAAGCTGTCTCTTGCTTTTAATTGAAAAAAAAAATAATTGGTTCAATTTTTTGACACTTTCTTTCGAATTTATTTTCAATATCGCCGCTTTGAATTATATGCGTTATATGATCTACATAATTGGTGCCGCAGCTGTGTTATTCCTCCGGCAATATCTTTCTCTTCTTTCTCTCTTTCTCTCTCTCTCTCTCTCTCTGTGATATCTAGCGTTTCTTTTTCAAGGGAGATAAAAATATTTTACGATCACGTCCTCAAATGCATACCTGATTGGCTAGAGTTCCCTCCTCATATCACACTCGGTGCTTTACGAGACCTGAAACAGATTTACAGTGCTTTCATTATTCACGTGTACATGTCAACTGTATTTAAAGAAAAGCCGTATTATCGAAGAAGATAAATCAGATACAACGATAAAGCGAAAAAAGGAGAAATTCGGATGTTACGTGATACCTGAAGGTTGGATGATAATTTAAAACATGCGGATTAAATTTATTTAATGGAACAAAAATAAGAGGATCGGCCATGCTCAGTTTCGAATTGCGCGTTCACTTAAAATGTTAATAAATAATAACCGTCAACCTGGTGTGATTCATTTTAATTTCTACTTATTTCTTATTTCCACATTTCTTTACTGTTATATACAAGTTTCTTTTTTTTTTTTTCTTTCACAGGGTCAGTAAACGCGTCACGATCGTTTGTCCGATATCACTCGTTTCATTTTCAATTTTTCCTTTCTCACATTCACGAACACGTCAAAAAAAAAAAAAAAACAAACAAAATACACATGCTTAGATAATATATGAGGTACGACGTTGGATGAGGTTTTGTATCGTAATTACGACAAAGAGGCGCGAAGACACGTGTGCAAGCACGTTCTAAATGAATTCCTAATATATCATTTACGAATGACTGATTACGCCCGTGTGTGTTAACAAGTGTATTTCTCAAGGCCGCATCTCAACTGACACAAGTATATATATATACTTATATATATATATATATATATATACATGTATGTATGTATTTATAAACATATATATACATATATACATCAATGTATGTACCTCTATATTACATGTTCTGCGAGAATGATAGTATAGATAGACAGTCCAATCTGTATAAATAATACATAACTATTTGTAATATACCTGTATAACACTTGAACGGACAATTTCACGCATGTAGCTTGGGTTGAAAAAAAAATTGGAATGAGTGCGCTATGTGCTTGTGAACACGGTTGCATCATGTATGTGAGTAACTATTTCGGCAAGGTCACGTCGCCAAAACGTAAGGGAAAAAAAAAAAAAAAAAAAAAACTGCATACCTATCAATAATAATAATAATAGTAACAGTTATAAACCGCAAATATTTATCAGCGTGGGATTTTGTGAAGTATAAACGAGTTTAAGTACACATATCTGTCCTACTATCTATGTAAATAAATACGTGCATGCCAATACTATGCACATGTATATACATATGTATTATATATGGACGTTGACGTACGGCCCAGATTTCAAATTTATCGCCACATACGGAGGAATATTATTAATGTATGTGCATACGTGATATATTGGCAAAAACCTTTCACCGATCGTGCCAATGTATCTTTATATACCTACATACAATATACAAACACACACACACACACACACATATATATATATATATATATATATTTATGTATACAACGTATACATATACATATATATTTATATGCAATGCATACTGCAGCTGGGAACTATGTACTTGTGCATACATAATAATATGCACAGAGACCGCGTAATATATCGTTGTATAGTTTATAACACGTTTATAGTTTTGCGACGGTGCGGAAAAAAAACAAATAAGATATCCAACAAAGAAAAAAAAAAAAAAAAAAACCCGTACATTTGCAAATATTTACATTTTATCGTAATTATTCTCTCTCTTTTTTTTTTTTTTTTTTGTCTTCGCGCCTGTTGTTTCTTGAACAGCTTCCGCGTTGTGCAATTTGTCACCGGATATGTGTACAGCGAAATGTGAACAAGAGACAGATAGAAAAAAAAGAAAGACTAGAAGAGAAAAGAAAAAAATGTAGAAAAAGGAAGCGAGAAGGTGAAAAAAAATCGATCAAAAATTAATGTATAATTGCTTGTAATAATCGGAACACGGCTACGGATGGACATTCGTTTCGGATTAACGATACATTCTTGTTTCTTCTTTTTCGATGCGAAGAAATTTGGAAACTTATTAAAAATACCGTATACGAGGACGATGACGCTGAATAATTAAATGCCACGTTATACATCCATGGCGTGAAACCTGCAGAACTAACGCATTTCTGGGTTAACGGAACGTTCTTCTTATCTACCTTATAACGGTGCCTGTAATACGAACCCACGCGAATTAGACGGGTCTCTAGCGGGGAACTAAATTATTGCGTCAATTATCTAATCCGTCTTTTTTTACGCGTTACGATCTCGTTTGTAATATCTGTGAAACTTTTTTTCCAAACTACACAGATTTGTGTGCGTAATTGTGATTTTAAGAATCTTTTTATACATTTCGATGACGATGATGATGATAAGATATTATTATCATAATTAAATACGGCGAGCGAATTTTTGCGACACTTGTTACATGTATACATATATGTATATATTAATAATGTAATGTATTTGGTATATTATACAGGTAGAAGTTGATTACATTTGACAGACAGCGCAGAAGTTTCGAAACTTGCGGAATATTTATTTTCTCACGGTTCAAACAATTTTTTCAAAGGTTTTCTTTTTTCTTCACAATATCTTTCATACTTGTGTCGTATTACGAATTGGAACATTTAGTTACACATCGATCTATTTGCTTCGATCGTACGATTTCGAAAATCAAATGTCGAACATTTTTGCGTCTTATATATAACAAAAATGTGATCAAGTTCGGATTTTAATTTTCGCATTTCAATTTGCGGAGGAGAACAAAAAAAAAAAAAAAATAGACTCGCGTCAATCGACGACTCGGTTAATTGACTTTCCAATCAGGCGGTGAAATCGGGTATAAAAAAATACATAAGACCAACCTGAATGTATAATAAATCTACTGTAATATTTATTCCAATAATAAACTATAGCAAAAAATTGCTTCATTCGTTCAACAGTTCGTCGTCTCGTATTCTGCGCTGAGAGAAATTTTTAGTTCCGGTTACCGCTCGGTCCTTAACTATTTTCATTCTTTTACCACAATCAAAAAATATACTTCTAGGTACAAAATGAAAATTAGTTTTCTTTCCGTTACCGGAAAGTCTAGTATCCGTTGCTATTCTTTCTCATTACGATCGCTGTTGCTATATTTTCTTGCAACTGTTGCGAAAATTTAACGCTCGTGCAACGATAAATTGACGTTAAAGCCTTGTTTAACTAAAAAAGTATAGTAAACCTCGCAAACTGATTTTGCGTTGCAATTACCAAAAAAGGATCGACGATAGCGGAAAATGTTTAGGCGTACCTCGTTTTTCATAATCCCAAAAATATTCAAACAGTTTTTTTTAACGATGCCTGTTTTACTCAATTTTTCTAGTTACTGTAACAAATGAAATTTTTACACACACACCGTATTCCTTGTTGATTAAAAATTCCTCACAATTATATATAATTCAACAATGCTCGTAGAGCAGCATGTATAAGATTGAAAAACCAAAATCTTGTCTCTAAGATTTTAAAAACTTTATTCGTTATTCTTGGAAAATTTCTTACTCGCATAGGTAAAAAGGATTATTTAACGTGAATTATCAGCGTATACATGCAGCGACGATACTTGCGAAAAATATAATCTACCAAAGGAGATTGTTTATCTTTTACCTCTGCAAGGATAGAGTTGAAAATAAAAAAAAAAAGGAAGCCTGTACAAATATACAACCGTTTCGTGTAATAATAATTGCTCGTTCTGCAAAACATCACCGTACTCGTGCAAACGTGACCAGTTTTCTGTTTTTACTTTAATTTTTTTTTTTTTTTCTTTTCATTTTTTTTATTTCCGTGTTAAAATTATCGTCGAATGTATTCACGATTCGCAGACACCTCGGCGCGGAAACTTGACGTATTACGCAGCTTGTATCTTAAGATCGTACGTTTATACGCCGTGCCACGATCGGCAAGGAGGGGGGAGAGGAGAAACATTATTTAATCAACTGTCAACTCCGTCGAGCTAATCTGTTTTCATCGATTTTTATCGTATATTAAGGTATATATCGCCCGTTAGCACACTTCAAATAACCGCGTCGATGAACGCCGCACGAATGTATCGTAGATACTTTGTATATATCGAGTATCTAACACGTCAAGTAGCGAGGCCAGGTATTTAATAATTCAGGTCTTAAAATTGAATTTCAATTTATCACCGCGTTTTAGTCACACTATACGATGTGTAACACATATTTTATTTCGATCAATCGACGAAGCGGGACTGAATTGTTAATCATTTGATGGGAAATGAATTAGTCCCAACTTAGAATTGGAAGAGAAATTTCAGGTAAAGCTGTTATTTGTAATTTTTACTAACCATTATCGTCGGGGTTGTGATTTACAAATTTCTAAATTACAAATTTACGATGCGTTGTAACGAAAATTGTCATTCCTCGAGTACCGCGTTTTTGTGTAATTGAAAAAAACGTGCGAGAAAAAACTTGGTAGCAATTTGAACGTCTACCTTTTATAAAAGTTGACAAGAAAGTATCCGTGATGATTGCAGGAAGTAAAGCGATACTTTCTTATTATTTTTTTATTTGCCGAAGTAAACACTTTTCAAACTAAAACGCTGCGGCGGAATACTTTACAATAATTTAACAAAAAGGGAACGATCGTACTTCGTCGCAGATGAATTATTCACAATGTTCGTTTCGACAGGCAACGATTGTGAAATCGATGCAATATTAGGATTTAGCATGGAATGCCTTATATTAACGACGCTTTAAACCACCCAGCTTATCTTCGTCGTTGCAGTTACGGTCGTACGGAAAGAACATAATAAGCCGTACTGCAGTTTTATTGCGAAAACAAGATAGGCAATATTGTAACCTGCGTGGAAAAAACTTGCAGCTAGATTAACGATGCATTCGTTACCGCAGCTTAGAAAATGAGGCGATTTTCAACTTTCCCCAATCCGTGAAGCTTTCCGGGCGCTCAGCTTTTTTACATTGTACGTAGCGGTTGATTGATTAATTAACCGCATTAGGACCCATGGGCCTTGGTAAGAAATTAACCCCGTTTCATTGCTTGCCGATTGCAGCTAACAACCGACGAAGAAGACGAATATGGAAGAATTAGTCGAACGAATTTAATAGTAATCTGGAACGAAAGAATAAATAATTCATTGATATTGATAGTGTGTAAGGTTTGATAGAAAAAAAAATATATCTCTCGCTGTTTCAAACGGTGTGAATTTATTGTGGCGATTGTTTTTTCTTCTTCGGTATGTGAAGGACTGTTTTTAACACGCAGTTTGATTAAATTTACTTTTTACAGGCCAACATTTAATTCAATATTTGTCACATACATACATGTAAGTTTATATCATAAATATATACAAATTTGAATGTATATAACAGTA
The DNA here is from genome assembly GCF_021901455.1 of Neodiprion lecontei. Lineage (NCBI taxonomy): Eukaryota > Metazoa > Arthropoda > Insecta > Hymenoptera > Diprionidae > Neodiprion > Neodiprion lecontei. The sequence continues at coordinate 7,350,872 of NC_060264.1, read as the reverse complement.
AAATATTCATTTAGATACTTTTTGACAGTAAATTTAGAGGAAAAAATTTACTTGAAATTGAGTCAGCTTCTCTGTATCAAGATTAATACTGTCATCTCTGTCACATATAATTAGGCAGAGATAATTTACGAGAATATTTGAAAAAAAAAATGAATTAAAAATAATAATAATGAAGCTTCACGTTGCTTTAATTTAACTTTGAGAATAAAAAAAAAAAAGTCTAATACGCCTTCTAGGTCAAAAATGTGCGAAGATGTGCGAATCGCTTTCGTTTCATTAATTGCGAGCGTATAGGAATTCAATTTCGCGATTCAGATCCTGCGGATGCAATAGGCGAGCGTTTTGCGAGGAAACTAGTATAATAACGTGAAGGAGGAACTGACGTTGGTGCCCAGCGCGTGTGACCCAGATCGAGTCACGCCTGCACAGGTGAAACTCTGAATCAAATTCCCATAAGATTGATGGAACGATATACTCACTACAGAAGCTAGAAACTGAAGCGTGCGGTGCACCTAATTGTAAGTATGAGGTGCGTAGGTACGTGCAAACTAACTGGCGCGAAAGAAAGCAAAAAGAAAATAGAAGAGACTGCACTGAGAAAAATTAAATTTTTTACAGCAACTAGAAAAATTGAATAAAAAAAATTGGTAAAAAATGAAAGTAGTCAAGGACCGAGCGGTAACAGGAACTAAAAATTTCTCTCGGTGTTTAATACGGTGAAAGAGAAGCGGAGTGGTTTGAAGTTCCGAATTTGAAAAGTTGCGAAAGCGCCCAATTCCGAAATCTCAAGCAAGGATTTGAAACTTTTGCAAAACGACGAAGTTTCGTATGGTCGAAATGCAAGATTCCGAAAATTCAAGTTACGGCAGAGCCAAATTCCGAAATACCAAATATACTCGCACAGCGTAGCTTATTCAACGAGTGCGAGTGTAAAAGATCAGAAAAACCGACAATCGGAATGACCAAGATTCCAAACGTAAAAATATCGAAATTCGGAAACAAAGAAAGATGAAAATGGTAAAATTTTACCGAGTCAGAAATTCACGAAATTAAAAATCTTCCGATAATTCGGAATTTCCATGTTTCAGATTTTTTAATTATCTAGCTTTCGCACTTTCGGAACTTTGACTTGTCGGAGTTACGACTTTTCACCATTTTCTACTTTCGGAACTTTAACCTCAAAGTTTGATTTCTATTTCTTTACTTTAAGTTTCGCCATCAAAGAATTCTGAATCTAGCATTTTTGGATCTTTTCAAATTCGGTATTTCAACCCCATCACAGAGAAGCAGTGAAGCAAAAAGCATCGCGATCGATAGAATTTAACAGGCCAATTATCAATGGATGATCATACACTTTTTACATTTTCTGCAAGACTTATTTATACTATATGTATATTAACGCTGTATCTTTCGCGTTGCGGTAGGAATGACAAGAGATATAATATATAAGGCTAATCCGTTGGTGGGTCAAAGGTGATTCTTATAGTACGATAAGATATTCGCTTGGAATTAAGATTGAGAAGGTCACTGTCACGACAGACAAATATTATGTATATAACTCGGTCTTTCCAAATATCAAAGGATATTTCTGTGACGAGTGTTACAAAAAATGAATTCAGTTCGTCTGTACAAAATAAAAAAACCTCCAATTATTATTAACAATAATAACAATGCCGATACGATGTACGAAGTACGATTCCAGAGCATTTTAGTGCATCGATCGATTGCACATTTCGATCATTGGATTCACCCGATCGGTGACTCGGGTTAAAGTGCAAGTGAAAAATTTCCCTGATCAATTTTCTTTTGATTGAAGATTTTAAACTCGATTCGCGAACCGTTCGCATTGAATTAGTCGGAACGAAATGAAACGAATTTGCGACTGATACGAAGTGATGAAAATAACGTCATATCGATCAACGCTAATTGCAATGAGTGCGGCCAACCTTGAGTATCGAAACCAATTTGATTGTCAATGTCTCGCGGTTAAGTTCTGAACTCCGCTCTCCCGTCGTCGACGCGTTCGCCGATAACTCATATCATTTATCGCTCCGAGCGATAATAACACAGAAGCTGCATGCTGCCCGCATAAAATTGCTAACGTAACCGAAGCGCTGATAAATGGACCGTAGAAAGAATCGGCTGCAGAACTTCGGTAGAACCGCATCGAATCGATTTCTCTCTCCGTCTCTCTTTGTACGAAGTTTAGTTTTGCAATTTGTTTTGCAATTATTACAACATCGAGTGTAGGTGTTTCTTTTAGATTATCCATGCGACAAGTTTACAGTTTACTTAATTCGTTGATCTCCTGTTACCAGCTGAGGTATTTTAGTACAAACAGAAGAAATCGATGCGATACAGCAAATTGAGATGTCTGCTTTTTAAACTGACACCGCGCAAGGTTTTCCCCCAAATATCCTGTGCACCGATAATGATATCAACAACAACAACAAGAATAACGTCGTTTCGAAATTGCCAAGTGTTCGATACCAGCTGGGATTACAATCGACGATAGCGATAAAATCAGCCGGATACGAATATATAAATACAATTATATAATTAAACGGAGAGCTGAGATTTAATTGTTTATCAAAGCTTAGGATAAATATCTGACAAAGATAGATTTCGCGAGTCGATACATTAAACTCGTACGTTACACGCGGGCCAGAAAATTATCGAGAAAAAAAAAATTCTTCATCGTTTCCGGAATCGCGAAAGATTTGAGAAAATTCTTGATGAATTCATAGTGCGCGTGTGTGTCGATTGACAAATCCGTGATACGAGGAGCGAATTCACCCGGCCTGATGTCGCGGATCATCGCGTGTTTTTCACTGCAGCCCTGTGTGGGTCTCGGTTTTATTGCAACTTAATTATAGTTCACTGTGTAATAATTAGAGCCTCGATCCTGAAAGTACGTATAGAGCCGCGTGTATTGTAGTAGGCGGCGCAAGTTTCACGCAGTGGCATTTAGGAAATGTTAATTCTCCTTGCTCTGACATTTCACTCTGGACTCTGTTCCGCGCTCTGCAGTTTCACTCTTCAACCGACGTCATGCCGATTATGCATGGCTTGCAAGCTGCTCCGGATATTCATTATTCGAACGTACACAATCGTGTCGATTTCGGAAATCTTTCAATTTCAAATCAGGTTTCGGGGAAGTCGTCAGTTGTCATCGAATATGACGGACGAAAATTTCAAATTCAATCGAATCTAGACTTTCTAGATACTAGACTTTCGGGTAACGGCTAGAAAACTCAAAAGGTGAAATGATTGAAGAAAGGAATTTAACGATCGATCCTTTTTTTTTCTTAATTGTTTTGGTAGAAGTAAAATTAGAAACGAACAATTTCAACGAATTTTTATTGCTTCAGAAAAATTGATGAAAGAAAATGTCGAACGAATAAAGTTCATAAAGTTTGCAGACACATGGTGATTCAGATCGACCGATCGGACTGCCTTTATTTTATATCTACCAACTACAAGAAGAAAATATAAAACTTCTGGTTTGGCCGAAGAGATAAGCTCGATCATTGACAACCATGATACCTGATTTAATTTACGACGCGATGGTATTTCGATGAAATATGTGATCGATATGGTGAAAATCGGGATAACGTAGCGAGCTCGGATTTCTCGGTAAAGAAAACGACGCGTCACCACTGATTACCGATTCCGAATCGTGTTTCGCTACGAAGTGCCAGCTGCATGGGGTATACACTGATTTTCGAAAGAATAGCCATATGTATATGTATGTATCTAGCAAGCGTCAGCCGTGACTAGCTTATCGTATATTACGTGCTTAGAATTCTTCAAGCGAGTCTTCGATCGCGATAAAATAGCATTCGGGGCAGGTAAATAAACTGCAGTCGTGTTACGGCTTGGTTGATTTCTTTTTTTTTGTTTTTTTTTTTTTTTTTTTTTATCATGTATTTTTCGTCCTATATTTAATTGTCTCTCGTCGTCGTGTAGGACGTGATTTTTATCACGAATTTTTAGCTTTCTTCAATCAGTGATGCAGGAATCATTGAGGACGGTGGTAAAAGTGTAGAAGATACGTATCACAGAGTTTAAACCCGAAAACTCGAAAATCTGTTTTTGTTCAAGAATTTTTTTACTGCATAAAATTCAAACAGAGTATTCGAAATATAGAAAAGTAAAATATGGCAAAGCAGCTATCATATAGAATTCTAACCGTTCTACATTCTCATTCATCACGACGATGCTATATTATCGGTTTTCCGCACTTTGACCTTTCTGGATTTTCGACTTTTCTACACTTTGACCTTTCTCCATTCCAAAATTTCACGAAATAGAATTTTTTTGTCTCAAACATTCGCTTCGATCAATTCTTATCCTATTCCATTCAATTTTCCGATCATTCGACATTTTTTTTATTCCCGGCCAAAATCAAACAACCAGCTTAAGAATAACGCCTAAAATTTTCTGCCATCGATGCAAGAATCTTTCAACTTCGTTCCGTCTCCGTCGCATCGTAGGTAAAATACGTGATATTTTTTGCTAAAAAGTTCTATCGCACTTAAATTACACAATAACGGATATATGTATATATGTATATTATTGTAGGACATATATACATTATTTTACACATACGTACACGTTACATATTTCCAAAGAATTGATAGTCTCTCTCACATTTTACACAGGTTGTAAATTCTCGGCTCCTCCCTCTCCTTCCTATTTCTACTGCCTGCGAGAGACTCTCACGCCAAGTCGTGATCTGTATAAGTATGATATGCTTTGTTGCCGTGAGAACGGTAGGCCACCTTTCTCGTGCTCGGTATAAGGAACAAGCAAAACCTCTCAAGGAATGGCCAGCGGCAAATGCACACACACACAGTATATATATACATGCATGCATGTATATGTATAATATATACATCTATTTATAGATATTTTGTTTTATTTTTATTATGATCTGATATTGGGCCGAGGTTGAAGTTCCGAATTAGAAAAGTTCCGAAAGCGCTTGATCCCGAATTATTTGGTGGCGAAACTTGAAGCAAGGAAATCAAACTTCAAAGAAACAACGACAACAACAAAGTTTCGCATGGTCGGAAACCCGAAAATTCAAGTTAATATAGAGCAAAGTTCCGAAAAATAAAGTTTCGATAAGCTGGAATACAAAAAATTAAAATATACTCAGAGAGCGTAGTTTGTTCAACGAGTGGGTGGAAAAAATGAGAAAAACCGACAATCAGAATGAAAATCCAAAACAAAAAATGGTCAAAGTGGTCAAATTTCAGTAAACCAGGAATTCATAGAACTTAAAATTTTTCTCGATTTCTTTGCTTTACGTTTAGCCACTAAGAACTTCGGACCTGGAACCTCGGCCCCTAATATTTAGCATACAATTTCGCACGGATGTGAAAAATTACCATTACCGTTATCGTTTATTAGGTGTAATATTATTCCTCGCAATAACAAGCCGCACAATTATTTTGGAAAATATTTTCAACATCGTGGTTTTCCTATACGAGACACGACGATGCGTGTATTAATAGACCGAAGCAGAAGCTATGGGTACTTCTATATCACGTTGGTTGTATGCATTAAACATACATGTATAAAATAATCGTTCGATGATAAAACGGGTCTGTAATAACGTTTAATCTATGCGTAAGTAGACGATACCGGACGTTGCTCTACAATCTGCCGTATAGCTGGACGGACGGACGTAGGATTTATCTGTCCGAAAAACGAAAAGTTTCTCGAGATAAGTGGCTGTGAATAGAATTTAGAATCGACTAAGCACGTGGCCGTAGAACGAGGAACGAACATAAATGGGAACGAATCGTCTGTCACGCCCACGCGTGTATGCAGGAAATTTTGTCAGAGAAAATTCGGCGTGTCCGGCAACCGCGTTACAATCATTTGGATCGAATTCATTCGATACGGTTTATTATGCAGTTAATATACTCGGGACTGATTTTCGTCGCAACGATAATAAGAATCAATTTAAATTGGAGAGAAAATAAAAGTACAATGCAACACTGTCCTCAAATAGGAGTCGACCTTGTCCCAAATCTGTCGTTGTAACAGTCGGTATGACACAAATCGAAGGATGTAGGTGGGGAAAAGATTAACACATCGAAAGAGAACGAAGTACAATGGTGGAGAATGTCTTACGATATTTAGGTACTACGATTTAGGGCGGTTGATACGGTAGAGATTTTTAAGACCTGCAATTCGCATCCGCGATGTAAGATTAGGGAGAAATTCTGGCGAAATTTTGAAATTCGCAGGTTTAATTAACACATGCAATGTTGCAGCGTTGAGAATTGATGAAACGATGATTAGTGCGAGGTAACTTTTTGGCCTTGAATATTTGAAATTTCATTACCATAAATTAAAAGGTAAATTCTTAAACTCTAAAAGCATTACCAAGAATAAGAGCATCAAGATTCCAAGAAGATTTAAAACTGTGAGTAGTGAGAATCGTTATATTAAGCCAATTTGCTTATTCGATAGTTTACCTAATGATCTTAGAATCATTAATAATGAAACCCATGTTTAAACTAAATTAGAGAGATGGATATTGTTGCATACATGATAAATTACTATAATCCTATTAGATAATTGGCCAATTAGATATCGTCCACTCAGTTTTACGTACTTTTGGTAACTTATAAATTTATTGCATTCTCATTAACAGATGTTATACTGATTCGAATCTATTTTATTTTTATACTCTAATAATTACAGTTCAAATTTATAAGTTTTCGAGTTTATAGTCTAGTCCAACAAGCAGGTACACCGAGAGAAATTTTTATTTCCGGTTACCGCTCAGTCCTAAACTATTTTTATTTTTTACCACAATCGAAAAATATAGTTCTAGGTAGAAAATGAAAGTTAGTTTTCTAGCTGTTACCGGAAAGTCTAGTATCCGTTACTATTCTTCCTCATTGCGATCACTGTTGCTAGATTTTCTTGCAACTGCTGCGAAAATTTAATGCTCGTGCAACGATAAATTGACGTTAAAGCCTTGTTTAAATAAAAAAGTCGAGTAAACCTCGCAAACTGATTTTGCTATGCTATTACCAAAAAAGGATCGACGATAGCGCAAAATGTTTAGGCGTACCTCGTTTTTCCTAATTCCAACAATATTCAAACAGTTTTTTTAACGATATCAGTTTTACTCAATTTTTCTAGTTACTGTTACAAATGAAATTTCTCTCAGTGTGTATAATATTTACCTCTGTTGGAATTTATACTTGTAAATTTTATACTGGAAATAAATAAATGATCGAACGAGATTCGAAAGATATTTATACTTTACAAAATAGTAGTGAGGTAAAAAATTTGGTTAAAAACTGTAATTCAAGATACGGATTCGAATTTCCCAACATTGACGAATTTCCGCAGTACGAGGAGTATCAGCAACGATAGCCGAGTGCTTTTTTTTTTTCTCCCGCGTTTGCAGAAATGATTATCGCTGATCGTAAGAGTGTTGAAATTTACTGAATACAAGCCGCGGGTGCGTGCGTCAGAGTCACGCCTGCACGGATTGGTGACTGTGAAACGATTATATTTCTCCGTCGCGTATATAAATGAGGGGAATTTTACTTTTTTCTTTTTTTTCCTAACGCAAATCGTGGCGCACGGTGAATCCCCTTATCGTATGGCAGGTGCGTCGTTTCCGGAAATTACAGACGCGTTGTAAACATGTAAATATTGGACAAGTTATCTCCCGATCCACAGTGCAACATTCAGGTAGCGTATATATATCCGATTACTGCGTATAAACTACGCACAATGCATTTTTCGTTAAATTTCTTCAAATACGACTCGTAATATTTTTCACAAGTTCGTTATAATACAAAGAAACGAAAAAAAATACATATGTATACATATATACGAGTATATATCGAGTTTTAGACATATATGTATAGTATGAACAATTGCAATGCGCGGGGAAATTTGTTTCGCTTCTTTCTGTAATAATTTCAACGCGTCAATTTCGAAATGAGCCTGTCGATGTGTTTTATGAACCAATTATCAAACGCTACAAATCACCGGTCGTCGGAATTCTCGTTGACAGTAATCGAAACTAGGTATACGAATACGGATAGGACGATAAATTTATCCTCATACCGATCAGAAGTAATCAATTTAAACCGAAATAGCTCGAACGAAACTTGTTAAGAAAACTTCTCGTTACGATATTTAGCTATTTCCATGCACGTGAAAAGTTCGGAATAAATTCAAGATTTTCTGTAAGCTTACAAAATTCGATTTCAGACCAAAGTTTCAAACTTTCAAGACGTTGCTGGTGCTTCAATTGTATTTGATGAGAATTTCTTGCACGAAATATGCGTAGACGAGCTTTTCTTAGATTAAAAGAAAGTGAAAGAAAACAGAATATGTAAAAACAAAGAAAGAATAATAAAGGAAACTCGGTATCAACGGAGATGCGTAGTTCGGTAAAAAGAAAAAAAAAAAGAGCTCGCACCTCACAACTATCGGCGGATAAAATAATAAGGAATGGGACACCGGCGACCCTAAACCGGTCTGGAACCGCGAGGCAGCAACGAAGCGAGGCTCATTTGCCTCGTTTATCAGATTCAGGGTCGTCTCGAAACTCGTTTCCTCTCTTATAATACAGATACTACGGATACCACAGAGATACACAGGAAAGTTCGGTTTCTCTCATACTTCTTTATACGTACAACAACGCGCAAGGGGGTATGTATCGATTGATCGAAGACGCCGATCCTCCCGCATTCCTCGATCCAAGGCCTCCAGCGATGCCCAAGGAATAGGAGAAAATACCACAAAAGGTCAAACTTGTTTTTCCTCAATGCGAAGATGAGAGAAATTGTTGTAAGAGAATTAATTAAACTCTCCGGTATCTGACAAAGAGAAAGATTCCTATTCCCCCCCCCCCCCCCTCTCTCTCTCTCTCTCTCTTGCAATCAACGAAAACATCACGTGCTTGGAGAATTTTCTTTACGATAACGATCAAAATATTATTACACTTCACTATCAACCGACGCGTTCTTGTACATCGATCGTCATAATAGATTACGAAGTAGTTAACTTATACATGTAAAATGTATAATTGTATAATTAGCTTACCGGTAATCCACTCGATACTGGTAATTTTTCCTCGACGAAACGTCAGTCCGTTTAACTAAGAAAATTATTTAACGTCGATCCAGTAGAACATCACGAACACTTTGTACGTCCCACTCGCCGATTTGTTCCGATCTTTCGATATTTCCGATAATTTATTTTTTCCTCGCACATTGAAAATCGAGAATAATAAAATAAAAGAAATTTCCAAAAAAAAAAAAAAAAAAAAACAACAAATCACTCAGATTACAGTTTTCGCGATCCCCACTCCGGCAGCCAGTGTCATCGTCATCGTCGTCATCGATTCCTCGTCGACTTCCGGTTCACCCTCGAGTTCGATCGGCGGTAATTTTACTTCAAGAGTCGCACGATCGCGGATAGATCGGACGGATTTGTTGCACTGTTTTCGTTTTTTTTTCTTTTATTTCCCGTTGTTTTGTTTTTCCACCCACCGTTGACACCGGCTTACCTCGTTCTCGCAATCAGTGCGCGTTTGCCCGACGCCGACAGCAGTATGAACGTAATTCCTGCGACGATCCGTGATCGAGCGTCGCGACGCCGTCGCGCAATGCGGTCGGCAAACGAACCCGAAAACCGAGCTTCAGGTATTAATTGTAAGTATCTACCCGCCTAATCTACGCACCGACCGTTTTCGCTATTCCTTTATTCATCAAGTGATCCTTTTATCTCATCGTTCTTCTTTTTTTTTTTTTTTGTTTTTTTTTTTTTTTTTTTTGTTTTTCGTTGTTGCAAAATGAATCGTGTATAACGTGAGTTACCTTCAACGAATGTTTGTATAGTTCTCGAGGAGGGTAAACGTCAACATCTCTGGATATTTTATCATCGTTGACCTTGGATATCAAAATAAGAAAATCTATCATATAAATCAAGACGGTCGATTAATTCGGCTACATTTCTCTAAGAACCTCGCGGCAAAATTAATAATTTTCATATTCTTATACATATTTATAATATAAAATGCACAAGCGTTAAAGGATTAGTTTCGACCAGACCTTGTTTATTATTTAGTCCTTGTTTTTTCTTTTTTTTTTTCCAAACCATTCATGCAACAGTATCAATCGTTATCACCGTTCATCGAGGGGTTAAGCTTGACGTAAAAAGCGGGGAATTTTTTCACTCGTTATTATTATTATTACCTTATACTTCCTCGTTATCTATCAATAATCTTCTGTAAATACTTTAGAGAGTCTTATGAATAGAACGTATACGTGTAATGGAAAAGTGTTAGGTGATGATAAGTTGTCAATGAATCATCTGACGTCACTCTCGTTACAATCACTGACTTTAATTGAGCACGCCGCAAATCGTGCATAATAATAGTAATTATTATTGTAAATAATAATGACAATAATAACGATAAGCTGCAGCTGCAAGGCGGCGCGTCGTAAAAACGTCAAGTACACACAATCGACGGTAAATTGTTGTTCAATTTTGACTTTCTTTCCGCTTCTTCCGGCGCATTCAGCGGCGTGCATTCGAATGGCCTGCAACGGTTCTATGATTGGTTTTTCGGTATCTCTGCTGATTGGATAATCAGGAAATAATTTGAATTGTAGGTTGTAGATGCGATAACGAGTGTGCGTCGTATAATCCTCGACGCCTCTTCGAACCGCCTATTATACGGCAAATTTCTAATTCGCTCTATTTACTGTAATGTCTGAATTAACTACGAATCCGTGCTGTAAATATTTACCTGTAACACGGGTGAATTTTTTTTTGTTATGTGTATACATGTGTGTCCTTTTAATTCTTACAATTTATTGATCTTTTTTTTTCTTGAATATTTCAGAGAATCATGCGTAATCTCCAAAGTTTGGAAATCACTTCGTAGCATAAATTACAGTACATTATGTAACAAGGGAATAATCGACTTTTACTCCTGTCTTACGTATAGGACTTTATTGCCGAATCAACTCTGGCCAAATTATTGACTCGAAAGTGTTTTCCTTTTACGTAAAAGTGTAATCTGTCGGTCGAAAAACTATAATATTATCGAAAGTTTATAATAATACAGACAAATGTAGTACAAAATTGGCATGTAAGAGAGAAAACCGGAAAAACTGAAAAATTAGTCTGCGGGAAATATGATCTTGTATAAAATTATGATCATATTTCCCCAGAGATGAGGGAAAAAATTGAAAAGAAAATAATATGCAGCCTCCGTCTCGTTTTTCAGGTTGAAAAAGTGCACGTTACGATTGAGTCGGGAATAAATACAATTTATCAAAGGTGATCGATTAGCGGCGATAATCGACCAACGATTATTCTGTATAAAAATCTTGTCTAATAATTTCCCCATCACAAACGTTGATTGGAAAAAAACTTACATAATCGTTATAACTCTCGACAGACTTTGGTCACTAAAATGCGTTGTTTAAAAAGAGAAATCAACGCAAGCTTTTAGAAATTTTGCACAAATTTCGCCTGTTTCGACGAAAATTTCCATCCATTATACATCGTAACAGAAAAATATCAAAGCGGGTTAGCAAAATTTTCAGACACGGACCGTCAGCTCCACGATTTGGTTTGCTGGTCGAGATGGAATGCCGTCTCCTCGATTATGTTAATCTTTCAACAACTTACAGACGCGTACCTAAGCACGAGGAAAAGGCCCGCGTTGTTGTTCGGTGAGATCCACAATATCAAGGCTTAAACGATAGTCCTACCGGATTTGAATCGCGGGCAATCGCCCTTTGGGCAACAAAAAAAAAAAAGAAGAAGAAGAAACTCATTTCGAGAGATAATCTTGACGGATTTATGCAGACGAGTCTTTGATTCCAGCGGTGAATAAAATTATACGTGCTTAATACGGTGATTGAACGATGATATAATTTATCGGGTAATAATTTTCAGCAAGTACGAATCGGTAATTTTTATATATAAATATGATGTCGATATTGCTTCTTTTCAGAAAACATGGCTGCTTTAATATTGCAAGTATTTATATTTGCATTATTCGCGATAGGTTATTTTGACACTTGTTTATTTTGTTCCGTGTTCATATTTTCCATCCTTACTTTGACAAAGTCTTTTGGAGGAAAAATTTGGGGCAAATGTAACGTGTACAGATTTTGTTTATTCATATTTTATTCGGGATATTTTTGTGAAATATCGAAAATTAGCTAAGCGTAATTTTGATGTGGTAAAGTATGAATGATAATTCATAAATTGAGAATAAGTGAAAAATCGATATTTTCACGATCACGAATGTATCTTGAATTTTGGAAAAGCTGTGATTTTTCATGGAAAACCGATATTCAACACCACTTCCTGATTTCATTTTTTTTTTTTTACATCACGACAGAGTCGACGTATGAATATTTTATGACACAGAGCAGGTATCTACGGACGTAAAGAAGACGAAGAAGAGCCGGAAACGAAAGGAAAGAAGAACGACACCGAAGGTTTGTAACTCACGAGGCGCAGTATCAATAGGCCGTTTATTTTACCGGTCGTAAAAAATAAAACTGTAAAATATAATGTACATAACCGAAAGAAAATTTCCTTTGCGTTGTTCATAAATCTTGATTTAATTATTTAACAACACGCAATTACTTTTCTAGTCAATGAAAAGTGTGTATATGTATGCAAGAGGTGCAGCTGGATCGTCGAACGAGACAACCATCGACCATAATCGCGACATTAATTGTTACATGAATATTTATCTGCCTGTACAAAGGTGGAAAACTCAGCACGATTATTAACAATAACGAAAAATGAACCATCGCATAATTTCTCCTCATTAATTATTCTACTCGTTGGCAATAAATTAGCACATTATTCGTTCTGTACGTAAAATACGATTCGTATATTCATATTGCGCATAATGTTTATTGATTGGAAAAAAATGCAATCGTTTTACACTAAAAATCCACCTAATATGATTTTCATTAATTTCTTCTTGACAAGGTTGTAAAAGAATATTTAAATATTTTTTTCAGACGAAAGTAAAGTTAATAAGATAATAATATTCAAGTAAGTTATTAGGCACATATTTAAGTATAATATTAGAAAAGAAAAAAAAAAATTATCGCCAAGGAACATTAAACAAATGGCAACACTAGAACCATTTTCGCGAGACTGGTTATTATAATGTTAAATTATACGTCCCCACCATAATGAGTATTGATGAAAAAAAAGTCGTGTATTTTTTTTTTTTTTTTTTCTTATAATTCTATTTCAGTGTGCGAGTTGAATTATTTATGAATTTCAAGTCTCGTTCCGTTTGCTTCTATTTTCTTTCATTCCTTTCTCGATTCCGCATGAGATGAAATAAGGAACTCCGAGCGAGTCGCAGGCGAAACGACTCGGAGAGCCGTAAGAAAGCAGAGTCAGGTAGCCGATCGGTGTTGGTATAATAATTACACAGATTAACCAATAATTGAACCAGTTAAGAGCGAGGCAATCTGGCTGTGCTTGCGGCCACGCCTAGCCTTTCACGGCTGCTGCCTGCAGAATTAAGCATTGTGTACCTCAGCCTTATCAGAATGATATCGAGACGCGGGCTAACAGCAGCACGTATTACCACACCGGGCTAGTTTCTGCCTCTCCTAGCTCCGCTGCCTAGGCCTAGGCTCTTTGCATAATGCCAGGGCTCACGCACACGCTGATAATTCAATCCGCACGTGTGGATTTCGCTCTATTTTATCCAAGTGCGATATGTAACGATTATGAGCCAGCCGATTGCCACCGGCCATTTTTTTTTTTTTTTGTTTTCTCATCGCAGATTTATTTATCTCCGTTTATCACAACGAGGAAATAAGCAAAAATTTCTTTCAACGACTGTTATCTAAAGGAAGAAATATTCCGTTAATACGAGAGATAAAAAAGTTGACTTATTACTAAGGATATATGTATATGAGGTTCTGAGAAGAAAGACAATTGCTCAGGCATGGAATTCATAAATTTAACCTTAGTCAAATTTTGTTTTATTGATAGTTCTAGTGAAATTTCCTCTTTCTCAATCACCTATGTATATTTTCTTTTTTTGTTTGAAATAAATAAATCATTCCGAGGTATACATATATATATATATATATATTTGTAAATTATTATTATTTTTAGGAGCATTCGTGCACATAATTAAAATACACCTCATTATATATATATATATATATATATATATATACGTATGTGAGTGTTCATTTTCAACTTCAGTAGGATAATTTTGTTGGTGACTTGTGTTTCTTAAAATAATAAAAAAAATTTCTTTATTTAGGAATTTAGGACGAAGTAGGAATATAAACTTCGTGGGTATAGACGGTGTAGAATATAGTATGCATAATGCATAATGGACGGGGAATTAGATAGTGATTAAAACCGTTATAATTAAAGTTGCCTGTAATATAGATATATTCGAATAGACGTCCGTCTGGATTCCCGTTCATTTATCCAATAAATGCATATTGCAATACGTTATACATATCTTTCTTTCTCTTAATCCCGATACAACGGAGAAAAAAAAAGAAAGAAAAAAACAACTTTTACGCGTACATGTTTCAATTCAAGCGCGACGATTTTTTCTACTTCCTTCTCGCGTAATAATTCATAGGCACGTGAAATGTGAGAGTGAAAAAGTAAACAAATGTATATAGATAAGTAAATAAATAGATAGACGGATAGATAAGCTGGCGCTTGTTTCCGGCGCGCCCGCATATGCGGAATGTGTGACAGCACGAAGCGGGCAATGGGTTAATTTATAAAGAGTCATTTCGCGTATTCTAATAATCGCAGAAATCGGCACACAGGTTTATTGACCTGCAGTTATAGATTATCACCTGGCTGCAAGGTACCTGCATGAACTGCGATGCAACGGCTGAAAGCGACGAGGTAATCCAACAGTCGTACTCTGAATGTTATCACTATTCAATGACAATGAGAGAAGAAAGTCATTGTATAAACTAAACGCCCGATATGATCACGGATGGCGAAGTTGATTATTTATTTCTCCCGTCTCAAGATCTATCGGTCTAACGAAACGTTCGCGTGATTCAATTAAATTTTTGTTATATCAAGAAAAGTATTTATTTTTTTTTTTTGCAATTAAGTACGTATATTGTGCTCGTCGCGTTTAGTTGAATCAAACGAATAACACTTGACTCAAACGATCCTTTCCCTCCGCTTATACGTGTCGTTGCAACGGTGCACCGGACCTGCAGCCTGCATAATACATGCATTACAAGCTGGTTCTTCCACTTCGTAACTGGAAACATATTTTCTGAGATTGTCACTACGCCGTTAGTTTTATCGTTGAAATGACGAAAATAAAATGAAGAGAACGTGAAAGAAACGTTGATCAGATAAAGGGATAAGAATTAATAGCATGAATGCCGTACGGGAAAGTTGGGAAAATTTATGTATACATATTAGGCTGGTCCATGTTTTAGACTTTTTCGAAATTTCGCCGGTATGCCCCAGATATTGGTCGCAAATGAGTAAATAGAAATCTCTTCTAAACCACGTGTCTCTATCTCAACTTTAAACTATTTCGCAACGTCTGTCAAGTTTTGCCATTTAAGATACGCAAGTAGATATGTAAGGGGGGGTTCTGGCTCAATCTGCCTTACCGACCGAGTATATTCGAGTACTCGAGTAATCGAATACAACTGGCATAGAATAATCTATAGACGATGCTGATATTTTTATTCAATTTTCGAATCAATGCTTATTGATTTCTCACAGCAATAGATCTTTGTACAAACAATTAATTTTGTCACAAAATATCTACTGAAACTGTGGTAAAAACCTGTGTATTTCTAATTTGAATTTGCAAACTGGACAGACCTTGTACGAGGGTTTATCGTTGAAATAGAAATCTGTGCCACGGGCGAGATTTTTATTTATTCATTTACAACCGATCTGCATCGAATGCGCTCGACTGATCCAATCGCGATCGTCGCAGCTAATCGCGTTGCACCAGCATGCGGAAATATCTAATTACACGGTAATTACACGCGTTGAAACGGTCGTGTCGTTAATCTTTTGGCAGAAGGGAGATTATTTGCGGTACATATTATCGGCCGAAAGAGGAACGGATTTCTGTCTGTTCGCGCATTTTCGACACTGCACGCAATTCGGCAACGAGATGCGAAGACTGCAAGTTATACGTCCTTCCGTCAAGTTGTCGCGTTTGTCGTTAATCCTCGCGGCGATGCGTATGCGTAAAAATTTGCCTCACCTTTCTTATTTTTTAATACTTGTTTTTTGATTAATTACCCCATCTTGTTCACTTGCAGAATTTTTATCCCGTTTCCTTCTCCCGTACGGTTAGTTCTTGTTCATTTTTTTTCCGTTTCTTTTGTTTATTTGTTTATTTTTTCGCTGCTTTCCTTCGCTCACAAACTCTATTAACATACCAGACACCGGACGACCTATGCTGTATTACAAAAATACCAATCAATGCGTGATTTATGCCTACAGCATAATTTCAACCTGGTTCAAGTGGCAACGGCTCATTTAACTTTTTTCCTCTTTATTTTCGACGCTGCCTCGTCTTACACGGAAAAAATTTTCTCGCGACGAAGACTTGTACAAGTGGCAATAATTCTTTCAAATACCGCTCACATATTTTTCCTTTCGTTTCTTCGCTTCTTTCTTCTTATAACACGATCCTGACGGATTCAGACTCGGGATCTTTAAATCTAGTCGAAAGGATTGAACAGGAGAATTAAAGCGAGGTGGGTCTCGGCGGAAATTAGCCAGCGGCAGATTGCGGCTTCTATAGTCTATATAATGTATATGTGTTATGGGTACGAGTGATAAAACAGCCTCGGGGGAATTATTTCGTGTTCGATCGACTCCTGGTGCAAAGAAATGCGAGTCGTTAGTCGGCCGAGAAAGCACGCGACTAGTGTACGTATATATATATATATATATACACACACACGCGTGCATTTGTGTACGTGCTGTAAATAGGTATTACATGTATGCGATTTTATCAGTAACACCTGGGGTCTAATTAGAATGTTGTCGGAGATCGAGATATAGAAAGAGAAAGAGAGAGAGTGAGAGAATAACGAGAGGGAAAGAGAGAATGAAAGACGGAAAACAAAAAAGAAAAAACAAAAAACGAAGAAAAAGATTGTCAGGAGAAGGAGGGATGGGGAAAGCGAAAAAGAGACGGACGAAATGAGGAACAACCCGCGGGGGGAGAAGCATTACAATAATTCGACTTGCTGAAATTTCTAAATCAACGCCCACGCTGTATGGTACCGTGTGTATAACGGCCTCACATATGCAAATTGGGTTTTAGTATAATAAACGAAGCCATTTTTTTTTTTTTTTTTTTTTTCACGTTAAAACATTCGGTGAAATCTCCGCAGTACGAGCCTCGCAAAATTGCACCCGCGTTAAAAAAGTCGGATTTCCAAATTTTCAAAATAAACGACAGGTAATTTGTCGCGGCGAGAGATAAGCGCAACGGATTACTACACGAATATTAATTACGTAGGGAATTGGGAGGCTGAAGAGCGATTCCGAGAGTAATAAGATCGATGCTCGTGGTCTCCTAAATCCTGAATAGGTGCGGAAAAATTGCGAAATCGGTAACTGCAGTCTCTCTCAAGAGGATCCAATTAAACAGCCGGCAGAACCGATCCGGAGCATAATATGTTACACGCTTGCAGCGAAGACTGTGAAAAATGACTTTCTATTAATCAGCAAAGCGACGCTAAATTATTCGCCATGATCTAGGCGGCAAGCCGTCGGCGATAAATATCTCGAGACGCATAAATAAGACCGAGCACTGCAGGATCGGTCCACCTTGCACAGCTGCAACTTTGTTGCACCGTAAAGGTTAAACCGGCAATTCGCTGCGACTTACGTTGGCCAATTTCAGGTTCCGCAGACAGCGGAGAGCCGCGATGCCGGATCGCGATCGAAAATCGATACCGCTGCAACTGTACATATAAGCTTCTATCGCGTGCGCATATCGGCTGCATTAATTGCGCTCCGGTTCCGTTCGCGTAAAGTTAAACAAATTATGCAACCGATCCCGTATCGGTTGTGTCGAATTAAAGATAGATGCAGAACCGCGGCTCGTAACTCGTTACGCAAAACCTGCCTAAAACGAATACTTGCGCTTTACTACCGTGAATAAATTAATCACCCTTGGATAATCAAGTTGCACATATTATATTAATGTAGATGTAATACGCGGTGAGTGCGGTTTGATTATTCGCGTAATTTTATCTCGTATATGCAAAAGCGTGCACTTGTGATAAGTATCTGCAAGCACGGAGTGTAAAGAAAGAAGACTAATAATCTAAGATCTTTTGATGGTTATTTTTTTGTTTTTTTTTTTTTTTTTTATACCATAAGATTTTACGGTCAGTTTGACGATGAGTGTTTGAATATTGAATACTGCTTAGTAATTTTATAGTCTCAATATTACCGGGCATGTTTAAACGATAATGAAATCTCAAACTGGCGCTTCGCAATGATCGCTGATTGTGAGTGATGATAAAATCGCCGCTCGATCATTAGCCTAATTGCGATTTTTAACTCTCGAGTTAGATTTTTCCGTTAGCAAAATTACACCGAAATTCGAGGACGTAAAAAAATCTAAATATATATCCATCAAGTACCGCAACAACTTTTAATTATCTCTATCTCCGTTTGTGTATATTACATTATATATTATATATATATATATATATATATATACATGTATGTATACATGTATCCGACCGTGAGAAGAGTTGCACTTACAGAGCTGTATGTATATTTATATCGCGTTGCCCCAGTTGGACAGAGCGACCTTAATTAAAACGGAAAAGAAATTGGCGAAAGAGCGTCACGACGGGTGGCGCGAGGAGAAAAGGAAAGACGGATACGTGGCGAAAGAAAGAGGGGGGGGGGGGAGACTGATCAAAATTAGAGTCGGAGGTGCGATCGATTTTTCTATCCTCGATCATGGATCGTCTGGAAGTACACTGAGAGAAATTTATAGTTCCGGTTACCGTTCAGTCCTTAACTATTTTCATTTTTTTACGACGATCGAAAAATACAGTTCTAGCTAGAAAATGAAAATTAGTTTTCTAGCCGTTACCGGAAAGTCTGGTATCCGTTACTATTCTTTCTCGTTAGGATCACCGTTGCGAAAATTTAACGCTCGTGCAACGATAAATTGACGTTAAAGCCTTGTTTAACTAAAAAAGTATAGTAAACCTCACGAACCGATTTTGTTAGTTAGTGTAACAAATGAATTTTTTCTCAGTGTAAGCCTGCGAGCTGAACAATGCCGATATTCCGATCGTTGCACGCTTACGTCACATGCCTATGTAGAATATGTCTATGTATGTGCAACTGTTCGTGCATATGCCATGGGTTTGATGTGTAACGGCAGTGACGGATAACGATCGAAGGAAGGATCGGCTCTGCGAACACCTGAATCCACTCGGCTCCTCGTCTATAATGCCTCGATGGATGCTACGGATTTGCTGCACCAGAATGGTCGGCGCGCGTACTTTCACCGATCCATTTCGCGAGCTGTGCAAATTGTACATGCATATGGGAAATTCCATGCGAACCCGACCAACGTCTGACCCCCAATACTCTCGATTTTTTTAAAAATTTTGTCGACGATTTTTCCAAATCTGAAATATTACCCTGAATTTTTCTCATATCTTTTATTCGAATAGGACGTTTTTAAGATTATCAAATAATTCTCAGAAACTGTATACTCTGTTCCAAACATTTCAAGACCGAGATCATTATGGGCCGATCATTTTTCCATTTTCTTCCAGCATTTTCAATTTTTTTCGTCAACTAAAACATTGTTTAAACGGTATGGAAATTTCTGAAAACTTATCAAAACTTCTATTTTTTACTCAGAACATTTTTAGACCGTTTCCATTATCGAGCGACTTTTGCCACATCCAACTTTTTTTATCAACTTCGTAATGAAACCGCTCTAGAAGTGTTCTGAGTGAAAAATACAAGTTTTGAGATTTTTCACGGCGAATTTTGAGACCGTTTAAAGAACGCTGTAGTTGATCAAAAAAATTAAAATTGCTGAAACACAAAATAGAACAAAAACTGGCCAATCATGGGTGCGGTCTTGAAATATTTTGAAAAGGAGATACAGATTTTGAAAATTTTAAAAATGGTACTCTTAATATTTACAAATAATTAACCTGTTCTATGAAAAATTTAAAAAAATTCAGGCTACTGTTTCAGAGCTGGGAATTATTGCAGCTAAAAAGTTTTCAACAAAATCGAAAATGAGGATCCGACGTCGGTTGGGTTCGCATGGAATTTCCTATACATAAATGAAGGTACGCTAAGGCCACGAAAAAGGATAAATTTCATGACGAAATACGCGGAGGGGAAATAAGATCATACTTTTATCATCCTTGGGGATTTTACGTCGTCAATTATTTCGGTTTTCCTACACTGACAGAAATTTATTGTTTCGGTTACCACTCAGTCTTTAACTATTTTCATTTTTTACCACAATCGAAAAATATAGTTCTAGGTAGAAAATGAAAATTAGTTTTCTAGCTATTACCGGAAAGTCTGGTATCCGTTACTATTCTTTCTCATTACGATCACTGTTGCTAGATTTTCTTGTAACCCTTGCGAAAATTTAACGCTCGTGCAACGATAAATTGACGTTAAACCCTTGTTTAACTAAAAAAGTCGAGTAAACCTTACAAACTGATTTTGCGTTGCAATTAGCAAAAAAGGATCGACGATAGCGCAAAATAGTTAGGCGTACCTCGTTTTTCGTATTTCCAACAATATTCAAATAGTTTTTTTTGACGATACCTGTTTCACTCGATTTTCCTAGTTACTGTAACAAATTAAATTTTTCTCGGTGTACGATGTCCCCTATTCGGCGTAACAAATCCCCCCCTCCCGGATTAGAGATTGCCAGGGAGATTATTATGCCGCATTCGAGGCATCTGCGTCATCGCAGTCAAGTCGGCCATTGTGTTATCTAGTATAGGTATTGCAGAGGTGTTGCAATATTCTCTATAATACCACGTCGATTATATTCCTCTGTATATCCTAGTCGTCTCGATGTATTATAATATGGCCAGGGAACTTTCACCGTTAAACGAAAATCTATTGTTGCTATACATAATGATGCATTTATAATAATTGCGAAAAATCTTTCCCCCAATTTTTCGTTACACTGCAAGCCTGCTAATTATATGCGTGCAGAATCGGAAATTGACCGGAATTAAATTATTTATATGTATAGTGTACGTACATGTGTACTACATGTAAATTCATGGATCTTTAAGTGCATCTGGCTTTATTTATTATTTGAAATTATTTAACGGTGAGAACAACACTTTTCGCCACAATTCTACGTTATTTAATTTCGTTATATATCCAACTTTCGTGACTAAACTATATAATCTAACCTAAGAATTCTTTTTTAATGCATATATTTATACGCGAAGAAATAATTTCGCAGGAATTAAATTTCTTCTTTTTTTTTCTAACTGCGTGCAGCGTTGCTTTGGCATCTCGAAATGATCAAATAACTTTACTGCCATTCAAAATAAATCAACAATTTTATTGGATGAAGGGGGAAAATAAACATTACAAAAAAAAGGGTTCATTCAATTTTAACTGAACTAAAACCGATGTGTACACTAACGAACTGTTAATATTTAGAATAAATTCGCGATTTCTTTTTTGTGCGACAAAATTGAAATTCTTCAGGGAATGACAGAACGACATAATTCGATTGTTTCAATTGACGAAGCAAAATATCACAAAAATGGATGCTTTTCTGTATAGTCGGTATAAAAAGTTATATCTTCTGCAGCTAAGCCAATTATAATTCAGTTGAAAGTGGGTCATTTTACAAAATCTGTTAACTTTCCTTATTTGTCAAAACTAACATTATCCCCCCCTAAGAGTCCCTAATAAAGTATCAAGTGAACCGCAGCGCATCACTGTCGTGTTTTTAATTCGATCCTTATATGCGGAGCTAATGATTTTTCGTGAGAAAAACATCCCTAGCTGATGTAACGGTGGGTAAAGTGTATTATAATAAAGTGTGCGTGATACAAATCAGAAGCTACGACGGTACGTCTCTGAACCTCAATCGATGCAGTTCAGTCAGCTATTGAGAATTGCAATTAAGCGGCGGTGGCTGCAAAGCTGATCTCAGTTTCTCCATTTTAAGAAAAGCGCTGCAAAAAGAAGTAGAAAAAAAAAAAAAAAAAAAAATAAAGAAAAAGAAAAAAAAAACCTCTACCTTGTAGTACACGTTTTTTCCGTCGTTAATTTTTCCCTCTCTCTTTCTCTCTTTCTCTCTCTCTCTCTTTCTTCCCTCTTCTCTCCAGCAACACTCTCAATTTCACTAGAGATCCTTTCCCGGGTAGCTTGGCATGTATACATGTGTATGCGTATATACGTATATGGATGTGTGTGTGTGTGTGTGTGTGTGTGTGTGTATATATATACATAAATGCATCACGATGCAGCTTCGCAACGCAGCGACGGTTTATCCGCAATAATTAAGCGGTTCCATAATATAATTAGCAGCGTGTATTCCGAGCAGCGCATGCGTATCACGTCTGTAATTGGAGCCATATAAGTGGTATTAGCCGACTCTTTCATGCGGCGAAATGCGCGGGTCGAATTGATTTAGAAATCACCAATTGATACCCCACGAGCAGGAATATATAGGTATAGGTGTAACGTACATATACGTCTATATTCACTTGTTAAAATATATACACACACGCGCGCGCGCAAATATACGTACCATACATATATATATCGTGTTATACCTCCAGGCGCTGCGGCAATCCGCGATATCAGCCGCCATCCGCGAGCTGCAGAGAAATTACATTCGTTCGATCTCCGCGAAATTGATCGAACAAGATTACCCGTCGCGGTAGTTCAATTTATTGTCAATACCTCGCCGAGCTTTCGACCTTATACACTTATACACGCTGTGCCTACGGCGTAATTCCTCCCGGCTGTATCCGTACCTACTTATATCTAGGAAGTATATAGAATAAATAATTTGCAATTTTCCACCGTGGCGCTTCCTAAAAAGTTTGCTTGGGTTAAGAGAACGGTTCTGTAAAAATGATGAGCGTTCTACGTTGCGTGGAAGATCGAGCTAATTTGATTTTTCCCTTTTTTTCACATTATTTTGAGTTTGCGAAGAAACACGTTGCAGCACTTCGATTATTATTTCTCTCCTGACATTTATATTCAACCCAAAGTTCACGATCCGTAACACAACGATATATCAATCGGGAATCTTATTCTCTTGAGTGAAAAGTTCATGTTAAATTACAAAGATTTTATGAGATTGAATTAATAATGAAAAACTTTTATTCACGACGCTTCATAAATTTAAAATAATTTTAAACAAATCTTTTTTTTTCTTAAATACCCCAACATCCACTCTACCTAGAAACAAACATTCTTTTATATTCTCCATTATACGATACGATCTATATATCAATATTTCCACAATCAGTATGTAATAATCGTGAGAATTGTCGATAAGTTTTTTTTTTTTTTTTTTGTTTTTTACAACTTATCCGTTATAATGATATATTACTTATATATGTTTCATATTTTTATAGCAGGTATATATCAATTAAAAATTACCATAGTAGGTATTTATACGCGGGCAAGTCATTTTTCTGGTATTTAAATACAGTTTTAAGATACACGAAAGAACGCCGCAGCTGCGAGGAGATGAATCATTCGTCTCCGCCTGAATGCAAAGAAGAACCATCGCTCGAGCTCTGACCGAGTTAGTGGGAAGATGTAGTACGTACCCGTATTTCACGGCGGTGATGCGAATTCGAGTGAAAGTGTGTAGTCGGTACGGAGCGTTAGAAGCTCTGGTTGTCTCTGGTCCAGGATTCGAGATCCCTGCTAGATGTGGGCCGCGGTGATTTTCCGTAAAAAATTGAGCAGCTTCGCCCGATTCGCGATTAAGATCAGGCACCGATTCACCGATTCACCGATTCCTTTCCGCCGACTTCCTTCGGTCGACTACCGGAATTGGTGCGTGGTGAAATTTCAAACGCCGAATTACGTATAACCCGTAGGATCAATCGGTATATGTTTTTCAGATCCCGCTAATTACGGTCCGGCGATCCGTTCGCTTAATTGACAAATTATTCATCGCGTTGGCGCGCGGTAAGAGATGATCTAAAATCTGTGCCGCTTGATACGAGTCGCAGGATATTCGCGAGGAGTAAATTGCACGCGGATCTTGCCCGCGTGCAGTGCCATTATTAATCGTTCTGTCCAGCGATTCAACCCAGCGGAATCGTTATACTGCTGCGCAAATTTTAAACGAGCTATTAATTCGAGATTGAAATTTTTCTTCTTCTTTTTGGTTGGATGATTTTTATTTTTTTTTCACGCCGTCTCGATCGGCGGATCGCAAAATAACTCCAGAGAGCGATTCGAGCGTACAAAGAATTTATTAGTCGCAATATCGCCGAAACTTGAGACAATTTTAAATTTGCAATATCGCGGAAAATTCAACGACCAAGGATTTCACGATCCGAGCGCCTCTTCAAAGCGGAATTTAACCGTGGTGAGCAACAAGTAGAATTTAATGTATAGGATCTAGCATTGCGTCATCGTGATCGTCGAACGAAGGCGAACAGTCGTTGAGAAATCTTCAGCCTCGGGCCGACGCGAAGTCTGGCAGGCGTCTCTTGAAACGTTGAAATATTCAGGATGAAGGAAGGAGAGAGATGGAGAAAATTGAGGAGAAAAGAGAGTGATAGAGAGAGAAAGATGGAATAAGGAAGTGCGCACGGTGACGTCTCGTAATTAGGCAAAAGTTCACTTCCACGTTTCACGTAGCCTGCATAATTGTCATGCAGATATATTGCCGCTTCAAATAAAGGTATAACTCAGCTGCACATTATTCTGCTTTCAATAAACATTATTATGCTCTCGGAGTAGTCATCTTCAAAAATTTTTTGCACCCCCGATCAAAAATGATTTACTTTTATTTGATTTGATTGTGAGTCGAATTTTACACCGCTTACTGTTAAAGCAATCATCTGTTACTCAACTATCCAGCGGCAAATGATCGATCATTAAACGTAATAATTAGGTATACGTATACGTCTTATGGTAATTTGTCAAGACGTTTTTCATACGAACAAAAGTGAATAATTTCATCGAATCACGTAATTAGCGTTTTTAAGAAATATTTCTCTCGGTGCTGTTGCTACCAAATTGCAACTCATTTTTTATCGGTGTGCGGTGATGGTTATAATAATATTAAACATTGTACAAATACAAATAGTTGAGAATCAGGTAATTTTGTACGAACGAAAAAAAAAAAGAACAAAAACGGATATTACATCACGTAACCTTTTGCGTTGTATCTAAAATTCGTCAGATTTCCAGAAAATTGGACCTTATGTAATAACGTGAAAGCACACTTTGATGGAGTTGATTGAGAATAAGAGATACGTATTTACAAGAGCTGAAAGGAAGAAAAAAAAATACAAGAACGAATGACAAACGATTTCTTTCAACAATATTATCATTATGCGATAAGGTGCGGTATTAGAAATTGTATAATTTATCAAAATGCTAAATAAAGTAACGGAGAGATCTGCAAAATGCTTCATTTGTATACGCACCAAGGACTCCTATAGGTCACAACATATGCCTACGTAGCGACGACTGTCCTGACAAATTAGAAAATTAAACAAATAAATATAATAGATAAAAAAACAAGTGACCGTCTGTGTAAAGGGTATCCTAAATGTCATCCAAAAGGAGAACAACCATGGCTATACATTGTGAATGAATTTTGAAGATCGTTTCACCGGATAAATTGGCATGCAATCGGTAAGTTCAATCGATGTAATATGTAAATTTGTCCGCAATATTGACGGCTTGGAATCTAGATGCGAATCTTTTAACGACTTTCAATGATTTTTTGCTCAACTGGAAGAATAACTTAAAAGTCATCTGATAAAATATACAATGAATCACCCATATTCACGAATGTATGAGCAGTTCACAGTGCTGCACGCGCCACGACGATTAATTAGCTAACAATATGAACAAATGGGAATGCGAAACGAAGAATGATAATAAATGATCAAATCACAAAAGGAAGACAGAGAACTCGCCGTTTGTTGGTTATTTATAGATTTGGCAAAACCGGCACAAACCTCATTGTTTTCCAAATCCTAATCGACATCTAACTATAATTTTGTTAAGAAATATTCGTGCACTCATTAATTATCAAATCATCGTATGAATAAACCCCGAAGATTTCAAAGATGCAAAGTAAGAAATTGTAGCGATTGGAGAAATCGAAGAAAACTCTTACGTTTTGAAGCGATCCAAAGCGAAGCATCGATATCTAAACTTTTGCCTATAATTCCATAGTAACTTCTATTTTTTTAATTTCAAAGAGATCTTCGCAGCTTGCGAACAATAATAATTTCATAAATGAATTTTATAACTCAAGCTGGTTATAAAATTCATCGAAAGCGTTGATTTTCTATCAACGAACTGAAATTTGAATTGTGTTCCGCAGTGCGAGTACAGCTGCAAGCTGCGCACGCAGGCGGATGAAGTTAGACGCAGGCTTTACCGAACGATCGATAAGGTAGGCAGCAGCGCAAGCTCTGATTGGTTCCGTCTGCTGGCGCCTCCGCCTAGCAAAGAGGAGGTACACTGAATCCGAAATCGTCGGTACTTCAGTAATCCCCGAGCATATGTGAAAGGCGGCTCCTCCACTTGAGACCTCCTCGGTCCTCCTGCTATCCGCGGTCCTATTCCGCGGATTTGGCGACCGCGAGACCGTCGTTCCGACGCGGGTTGATATCAGGGCCGGCCTTTCGGCCGGACTAACCCCGTCAAATCGACGGTCTAACGGGCATGCGTATGAAAAGCGTAATTATCATTACTGGCAGTTAATCAGCTGAAAGTGGGAATCGGCTTCGTTGTATCGGTGACTCCTCGCCGCCTGGTGTGAGTGCGTGGATTCTCTCACCGTCAGCCTGTCGAATAGAACTCGCGGCCTGCGAGCTGCGATGTTATTCTTTTTGCCGACGGTTGTATGCCGCAAAAACGCTGCGGAGGAGACGTCGCACGTATACCACCGATACACGTATCGTCCTCTTCTCTCAGCTTCTTCCGATCCGCGCTCGTGACTCGGGACGCGAAATAAGTAAGGATGACCAGTCGAAGGTGGGTTCGGTATCTGCGAATCCCTCGGGGTGGGCGAAATAACCCGGGCTCAGAGCTGCGCCGCGATATTCCGAGATTGCAGCCTCTCGGCGCGATGGCAGCTAGTTGCGCCTCGACATGCAATGATCACTCCGATAATTACCCCGATGATTACATTCGAGATAGTCGGATGACCGTCGGCTCGAGCGTGCTTCAGGCATTAGAAAAACTCAGCCGCTATCTGAAATTGCCCCGCACCTCTGGCCGATGGCGCCGAGTGTGATCGCGAACCCCGGAGAACGCGTCGACGATACTCCTCATCGCCGACACCCGGTTGGATATGAGATATCGGGGTTAAAAATGTTCCGCCAACATCCTGACGATAATCAAACATGACTTGCCGATGCTATACTTTTGTACTCGCAACTCTTTGATGAGAGGATCGGAGATTTGTGGGATTTTTATAGCGAAACACCAGCTCGGATTCACCGTGGAAAAGGCTATAGCGAGGATCCGATCGAAAGCGTGAAAGGTGTGATGGATTGAACGGCTCGAGCGGTACTTTGCGGAGGAATTTTTCAATCCCGAGGCAATTCGATCGATGTGGAAACGGACCGGAATAAAACAGGTGAGAAACATTTCAAAGGGCTATAATCTCGAACCATTAGAGCTGGCACAGTGCAATTTTGAACACTTGGAATCTGGTCAACTTGGTCAACGGAGTTTGGCGTGTTCCAGAAGGTGAACAATGAGTAATCCAGTGTGTTAGACATATAATATTCATAGCCGCAAAGATTCTTTGCTTTCAGCGAGGTTCTGAATAATTGTATTGTACCCAATGGCACCGCAGAAATGGATGAGAGGGTGGATAAGCTCGAGGAGAAGAATTCCGGATAGCGTTATTCGACTATTTTTCGCGAAAGTTGTACTCTGAGTAACTTTCGCAGCGGCGCAATCCTACCGTGGCTATGGTAATAGTAGATTTTCACGCACTATTGGTCATCGCTGACAATGGTGAATACTTATGTTTACTTTTCTCTGGCCAGCTGGCATCCGTTGACCGTGTATATCAGCCCCGTCCGCTTCGAGTTGGTCACATAAGTTTCGCCTGCGCGACGACGACACCGATATTCAAATTCTGGTATTAAATTTATGCGTCAGGGCGTGACATGGACACGGATGAAGTTTGTAACGAGCGCCGTGCAGAATCCGGCCAGCCATTCCTATATCAGTACAGCAAGGCGCAAGCTTTGAGGAGAGAGTAAATAAAGTTTCGGATTTGAAGAGCGCAAACCGCGCATTGTTTCGCCTCGATCTCTCGCATATCGTCGCGAAAGAGCTCACGATCGATTCAAATGAATGCAAGGATTAAACATTTAAACCGCGTTCCATGAGACGGTTTTAACATCAGATCGTGGTATCGGTGGAGGTGAAACGGGTCCAACTAGTATGAAAAGGTGGGACCAATTTGAGCTCCCTTTATTTCCCTCCGTCTAGAGCCGAAAAGCCGGCGACCCGGAAGAAGAGGACCGAAACTGATACCGAGAAATAGAAGATGCGATAAGGCCCAAAGTGGGTATCATGGCCCGTCATTGCGAGATTAGCCCCAAAGGCACCTGACGTGGGGCATTGTCGGATAGGTACTTGGGTATGGTACGTATACTCAGTTTCACAGGCGAGTGACCGCGCCACCTTCTTCTTTCTCTTCTTCTCCTTCTTCGTCGTCTTCTTCTTCTTCGTCTTCTTCTCTCGCGGCGCGAGCAGCAGTCGCCGCTATTATCTCGCGCTGGCTCTCCGCCTTTTTGCTCCGAGAGGTCGAGCCGAGATCCTTCTCGGCGATACGCATTGTCCACAGGCGTTACTCTATGAACGCATTCCTCCCGGTTCGTCCTCCGCAGCATCCTTGAGGTTCGACTCCCGCGAGCAGGGTGCGCGCGGTTTCACCGGAGCCTCCGACATCGTTACACGATTCTCTATTGCGGACGTGGTCTCGAATTCCCACGTCAACGTCGACGCGTCGTCGACTCCTCGTCGTGTGTCCCCCGTCACACACCGGCAATCAGCATACTCGCAGCTTCTTCCTTGCCTCCAGAGGTGAGCCGGCTGACACGCCGCAAGCTCAGCTACCGCCTCTCAAACGACGGCGCTCGTCACTTGGTCAAGAACTCCGCTTTTCAGTCAGTCACTCGGACCCAACGAGACACCTCAATCAGCTACGCGCGGGGTTGCTCGATCCTGCGTCACCCGTCAATCCAGATCACAAGAATCCCGGGAATTTACACCGGGGATATTTATTCACCGCGAAGCCTCGATCCATGCTCCGCTAATCACCGAGCAATTGCTGCATCGTACACAAAGTATCGATAAGGCTCGAACACTTGGGCGATTTTTTTATCTTTTAATCTCGACCCGGGTCGACTTTTGCCTAACTATACAGTCGCGAATTTCATGATTTCGAAGAATGTCACGTCGAGCACTATTTCATAGTCCTAATCCTCTCCTCTGACATTAGTAAGTCGTGCGTCTCGGGACACGAAGCTGACCATGCGTTATTGTTATCCAAACTCAAGAATACGCCGACGGAGCGTCGGTTCGTACCATTAAATAGGGCAATATAAAAACGTTTAAAAATAATCCTATTATGTTAATTCGGAGGTGGAGCGAGGGCGGGATAAGCTTATAGGAATAGCACCAGAGCGCGATTCCTTCACGGCTTGGATCAAAAGAACTGGAGAGAGACAGAGAGCCAACGTTACTACATTCGGTTCAAAGTAACAGCAACTTACAGTTTGAACTGTGTAAATACACTCCGGTGGCTACCAATAACGCATTTCTGTCTGCGTACACGTTGCTCTAAAATTCGAAACTCTCTGATTTCAATAACGAGAGAAGATGTAATTTGAAAAAAAAAATTTACCACTCACGATCAGCCGCATTTAATGACACGAACTTGATCATGTTGGAAGTTTACTTTTGCGAAGATTCAGACTCTCCGCAAAATCGAACTCTTTTGCTCGAATCTTTCAAAAGTTAAATGCAAGCCTCGACTCGAAAGTTATCAATTTTATGAAGTAAATATTTGTATTAGTAAACGTTTTTAAAAGCTAAACTACTAACTTTAAATAAAAAGTTTAAATGACACTTTGTACGTGAGAAATATGACCGAATCACTAAATGCAGCTGAAAAAAAAACACCTGAAGGAAAATAACATATTCGCTACGCTATTTATAATTTGGAAATTAAAAAATTCCGAAATCAAGCATTCTAAATCGTATTAGAGAGTTATCTTTCCGCGAGAATCTTTTACAATTTTTCATATAAGCGCACAACAATTATTCTTTCAGGCGGTTAGCAGGGATGAAAAACACTTGCTCGAAAACGAACCAGGCTAATGTAATCCGGACTAAAAATAAAAGCTTAATTCGTATACGAAAAGCGTTTATTCTCCTTACTCCGTTCCGTCAAACGTCCGTCGAATTCTATTCCAGACGTATACGCCACTCTATGAAAATTCTATCCGGAGGCGAAAGCAGGGCTTCCTCTCCATCCGGAGCTACCGCGTGGGTGGCGCGACGCACGTGTCCGAACCGTGTTCTTAATTGCTTCATTTCTACGAGTTGACCCGACCTGCCCTGCCCCGTCGGCCGTTGCCGAGATCGGACACACCATCTGGCCTCGGCCAACGATAAGCGCGGTCGTGGTGGATTATATCCCGGCGCAGAAGTCACCTCCGCGTTCCTAAGACCGCCGCAATGATAGTCGGGTAAACCTTGTGCCGTGTAGCAGTACGTACGGTTCACGCGTGTCCAGCAACAGCGGCGGCGAACGGTTGCAGATCTCGAGCGTCGATTAAAGGGTTCACATTTGCAAATTCGTTCCAGTGACAAATTGGCCTCTCGATCCGTTTTTTTTTTTTTTTCTACTTTTTTTCAACTCCGCTTACGTTACGTCTTCATTTTTCATCGTAGTTTTTATCCGTCAAACAATCCAATTACATTTAAGATAGGACTTCTTTATAGGTTGGTTCTTAAAACGACGCGAATTATCCAGGGTAGAAATTTTCATCAGGCTCGGATAAGGCCGTGATCAGGCTACCTGATCAGAAATGTAACGTGCCGTTCTATAATGATCCTGACCCTGATCAAGCTGAGTTCAAATACGGTGGTCAGACCCTGTTCAGGCGTTGATAAGAACTGGATTCGGGCCTCATCACGCGTTTATCAGGACAGGACCCGGGCAACGATTGATCAGATTTATTGCTTTTGGAACTAGTGTAAGAAATGAATGAGTTTTGTTATAGATGCAAAGCACAGGCTACCAAACCTGAGTAGCTGATATCCGTGAGCTGATGTTTATTCATATAATGAACTGCAAAATGATATTTCGTACGATAAGGCAGGTGGATGGCTCATACTTTATTACATGTCGTATGGTACTTTCATCGTGAGAACGCCAAGTACTTCCATGACACCTGGTGGTAGCCCGCGGTACTCGCACTGTGTCAGGCTTACAACAATCACGGTTAGATTAGGTGCACCATAGTAGAGTTTTCGTGAATTGAGCGTTATCAGGACCACATCAGGCATGCCCTAATCAGACGTGCCTGATATTGCACTAACCAGGGGACCCAATTGGCACGGCTCGGTATGAGACGCCTGATGACAATTTTTAAAGAAAATGAAAACACTTGAAGCGATTAGAGTATGAGAGTTTTATTATTCATAGTTTCAAGAATATTTCAGAATTTTTCCATTGGAATTAATAATAAAATGGCAGCATGGTGCATATGAGTAGCGAACCACCTCGCTTTGAATCTTGGGGCTTAGATCCCTTGGTCAATTTCTATCCGATCGACTTGAAATTTTGACACAATCTTTAGAACTTGTTCATCGATTCGACCTCGTGGCTACATTTTTGAATATTAATCCCAAATTTTTCAACACTTGTGTCAGGAGATGCGCCATCACAAAAGCCCTCAAACTCAAATTGCTCCAAGTGTCTTCATTATCTTTTAAAAAAAGCTCCTAAATATAGGCATGATTTTAGATCATCCAAGCTGTACCCCCCTCCCAATGAGTTCAAATTTCTACTCGGGATAATTCGCAAGTGCAATTTGCCACGATCTTGCGAAACGCGTGCAGATCGCTGAACAACATTTACTCTCCACCAGCACCTTAGAGGAGTGCGAAAACGATTCATCCTCAATAGGCAATTGCGATATACGTGCGGAATCGGACGCGGAATGGTGGATGGTGCAGACCGCAGACTCGAGCAGTATTACAGGTAGAAGAAACTGCTAACGAACGAGGTCGGCGATATCGCATCTCTGGTGGAATGTACCGCGAGGTTTGCCATCTCGAATCGGATCTCGCATTAGCATTTTCTCCCACCGAGAACCCAGCGCAGCAGCTACGTTGACGCTGTAACGTCGTTCAACGCGCTCCGCGGCGCGATGATCGGCTTCCGGAGGCTCCTGGGGCTCGCTCCTCGAATCTAATCGATTTCAACGGATCTAATCAGCGCCAGCTCACAGCTCCTCGGACTTCTCGGGGGTTGAGAAGCTAGCGGAGTCATCGTCGTCCAGCTCTGCAGCTTCCGGAACATTTCCGGATTTCCACAAGCACAGCTATCGGCCATAGTCGACGTCGATTGCGGGCGATCCGAACGATCGGGTTCGTCCTTTTGTTAGAGACGGACTGCACTTCACCACTGCCTGTTCATTACCGGTGCACGAGCTGAGCGAAACTCTAAAGAGTTTCGACTTAACAGCCTTCCGCTCGGAGATCAGCCTTCGGCCCTCCGTATGCATGACCGTCATCTTGGCCCGGAATGAAAGCGGTAAGTGCCGAGCTACGTCCCTCGTAATTACGGAACCATTAATTAGTATCCGCTTGCGGAGCGAACTACCCGTGCAGGAGATTCTCAACTGTCGAGTCTCCGGCAAGAGGGCACAACAATGCAGACGCGGATCTCCCGCCTGCAGGTGGGTGCGAACTGCCCCGTTAGAAGAGCGTCGTCTCCTCATGGTCGTATCGTTGGTGCCGATTGCGAACCCGGGACCGACCGATGGAAGCTCTGGTAACCTCCGAACCGATCGCCGCGGCATCACCGGGAAGAAGGAGTCACCGTTCAATGGTATAAGACAGCATTCTTTTGTCCGTCCATGAAACACATCCCGAAACGTTCAAAGACATGCCTCCGGTTTCGGTACAACGTTCTTTCCCGGTCGAATTGACAGTTTGATTAATTGTTGTGCGCGGGTCCGCCTACCTTTTCGTTGACATTTCAATCAGCCGGAGAAATATTGGACGATTCTCCACCTCCTCGTACGTTGGCGATGATTTCTTCTTAACCGCGGAAAAAACGATGGAAAGAAAATCCGGAGCTTGATTCCTGGGACTCTCCGCGGCATGGTGCAGACACCTATTCGCATACCGGAACACGCGTATGACTTATGCGACAAAACGACGTCCGCTGACCGCGTCATCGCGACTTTCACGAGGACGAGGAACTCACTCGGATCCGTCGCCGTCAGGGACAAAACTTTCACCGCGGTCACTCAAGTGATAAATATGTGTGTATTAAGAGTAGATGATATCTGCGGCTATACGCTCGCTCGTAGAAGGCACGTCGGCCCGAGCCTCCGACTCGAACAACCAAACAGCCCCCGCATTAGAATATTGTCTCGCAGAAGGAGGCTTCTCGGCCCTTCCAAGCTAGGTTTGACCCTGCGATGAAATTCCGATAGAGTCGAGCCCGCCGCTCTCTGCATCGGTCGTAAGATATGCACTTACGACGCTGAATCCTCACGGACTAATGCCCGGTGATCAATGAGTGGAGACGGGTTTTCTCCGGAAAGCGAACCGAGTCATCATTCACCCGCTTACACTCTTCTTCTGGCGAAAATCGGACCTCGATGAATCGAACCGTTGCCAGTCGAGAATCTGTATTCTGAAACTAAAGATCCTCGGCTTCTGCGGCAGAGATGTCACGTGCAAAAAAGTATCGCAGTGGTAAAATGCAGTGGTAGTTGAAGAGGTTTGGAAAATGTTTGGGTTCATTGATTTGATAGAGGATGAAACGGTTATAATCGTATTTCGGACATTGCACGCTTCAACATTTCTCAGACACCTCAGTTATCGAACTACTTACTATAACTTTGACAACAGTCGGCAATCAACGAGGAAAGGCTTAACGAATTTCTGGTGTATCTTTGAAAATTACTACGCTCGAATCCGACATGAGATAAAAAAAAGGAGAAGAAAAAAACCGCTAGCGCCGCTTCAGCGGTTATATAAACATCGATAAAGAAAAACTTGACACGCCTGATCCGAGTTATTGAATTTATGTACTATCGTAGAAGAAGAAGCGACATTAACTTCGAGGCAGAACTATCGTAGCTACAGCTCAAGGCTTATTACCGGAGACAATATACGTGTGTAATGTATGTATAATCATGTAAATACATATGTAGATACGTTTTAGAGACTTTCACAAGCTTGTCACTTAGACTTTTTGAACTCAAACGAGTCTCTACCCATGCGGCACCCATCAAATGCCTCCGAGAAGTCTGGGCACAGGTACCCCACTCTCGAAAATAAGACCTCTTATGTCTAGCATTTACCGGTAATGGATGTATATCGTTTCTGGGAACGAAGTTAATTCTATTAAACGCATTACGGAGTTTTATTATTTATTATAGTTACGCTATTCCTCTTGTAAATTGACATTTACCGTGAAATTTTATTATTCGATTCCTCACCGCCACGCTGATTTATATCAAAATGAAGAAATCGACGTTTCACTGGAAATTATTGGCTGAGAAATATTGTGCGTGAGCTTGAAACTTTGACTGTAGATCACTAATCTTCCCAAACAAGTTCACCGTCTCGCTTCGCGTGCTCATACTGCGAATGAATTCTACACGCCGGTTGATTTGCTCAAGATTTTCAGCCCAATAACTGGTAGCAAAAAATCTGAAGACCAGAGGCGATCATCCATCGTCTCTGCAACCCGACTGTTCTCTCTATCCATAGCTGTGCACGTCCAAGTTTGAATGAATAATGCGAAGAGTGAGACAAAAGAAAGTAGAAATGTTTTTCCGTCGTAATTCGATGCAGTGTCGAGTGCCGCGTCACCGGTTGACATATTATTCCCCGCCTCCCGTGTATACGTACCGTCATCCCGAAGACACGTAAGAGACCTGGTCTGATCCTGGCGCAAAGGTACAAGAGTCGCGTTGGTTATGGGCCGGGCAGAAAGCTCGGCTAAATTACCATACACTCGAGTCATCCCGCGAAGCAAAGGCAATCGCATCGCTGTTCGAAGACCGATCGAATCCCGGCTTGTTCCACGATACCGAAGAAATATTATACCTTTGCGCAAGGAGTTACAATCCCGCAAGGGCTTATCGGTTTTACGAATATTCGTTTCCAGGCGTGCTGCGGCTTTTCTGGGTCCTGATCCAACAGGAGTAGATAAATCGTATTTCGTCAAGGACGATGAAAATCACAGAGATCAAAGAGAGTATAGATCTAGCATGACGAAACGGATCAAGAAACCTCTTTTCATAGTCCATATCGAAATTGTCACATCAGCTCAAGGACTTTTGTAAGTTTTGACATTTTCTACGTTAGATTATTGTACACGAATATTTCCTCGAACGATTTCCTCAGGTTTTGCAACGCGCTTGTGAATATATATCGGAGCGCGTTAAATCGGCGGCATTATACCCGATGCACATTTTACCGGTTACTTATCTCGTTGTCTCCTAGATTATACCTCCGGTGGTAAAAGGTCGTAATATTTCAATTGAGCGTTGCGAGACAGCTCGTTATGCGAGGCTGCTGATTGGAATATTAATTATACACTTTGACTTTCTATAAGCCATGAAGGAGATATGGTTACTGCTAAAAATTCGGCTCTATGGATAATAACTGTCCGAGGTATTATGCGGAATGCGATAACTCCGGACAGTGGGTGTTGAACCCGATCGGCCGATGTTTATTGCCCTCAAAACTCAGCTCTGCTCAGGGATATATTACGAGCCTGCGGTAGCCAGACGGAGTCATACTCGCCACTCAGACCTCTGCTAGTTATGGTCGGAGATAAGGACTCTGTCAGATTCATTCCTTCATACAAAACGTGTAGGTGCGCTCCAGCGCTCGTTCGTTAGTCGAACGAATCACCTCGAGCTGCTTCGACCATTCGCCTCGCACCAGCGTACACGGCTTTCGATTTCAGACGGAGTGTTGATGTTTGAACATCTTTAATCAGGATCAGAAGCAAAAGAAGCGAGTCGAGGCAAATTTCATTAGACGGTGAAAAACTTTCGGCCATTGGAAGTATGATCAATTCGATAGGTACTAAAGTAATATTCATTAATTGTAGTAGGTCAAGATTACTTCAACATAATATTCATTAATGCCTCAACCTTCTCGCTAACTTGTTTTCTACTCGAAACAAAATGCGAGTTCGATTCTATACGAATTATGTGACAATGACTTTAGATCTCTCTCACATTGGCTGCATCGTCGGTCACTGTCAAAAAATTCGTATAGAATCGAACTCGCATTTTGTTTCAGATCGAAAAAAAGTTAGACGTAAGATTAGGCCACTAATGAATATTATTGTACCTCGTTTTGACTCGGCCTCAATTATTATAATTTCACGTCTGATTATCAAGTCTCGAATTCCGTCACTCGTGCCGGAAGGATGATCGCTGTTATGTACCGAGGTTATCTAGTAATTTTCTACACAAAGTTCGTCGAGGACAAGCGCCGAGATCGTCTTGGCGCAACGATTATCCATGCCTTACTTATTCGAGGTGTTCCGGTCATGCCCTTCTCTCAATCGAATGGACATCCCGAGAGCGGGACAGGAAGATGGACATAAATAAGCAAACCAAAGTGAAAAGAAGAAGGTAAAAATAAATATCCTACCGTAGGAATTTTATACGCTTGATAGCCGCGTAGCACGGCAAGAATGTTTTTACCGGCAAGTATGCCACCCTTGACACTTTACTTCCCGGACAATAGTTCTGTTCTAACTGGACTCGAGTCGCCGCTGCACCAGGGTAACAGAGTTCTACACTAAACACTGTTGTTAAGCTATTCGTACCTATAAAAAGACCGAGATGATGGCAAGATTCAAGTCCCTCGATCAAACAGACTATCTCAGAGGTCCGATGGCAGCGAACTTTTGTATTTTCTCGCATCAAAGGCGCGTCTGTTCATCTTGAACACCGATCGACGTGACTACCGTGTTTCATTCTTCATTTTGTAAAAATGCCTAACAAGTACGACTAATGCTAATGTTTCCTGATGATTTCTTATTCTTGCGGAGAAGTTACGTCATCTCGATTTTGCTTCGGTCAAAGCGTTTGGTACGCAAAATTTAAAAGAAATGATTTAAACTCTAAGACATAACGGGTTTGAATAAAAATTTCTTTTGAAAACTATAATGCCGTAAGAACCGCGTGACGCTGATGAATTTCAGCATCGATTCTTTACATACTTCGATGCCCATTCCGTTATACCTTTTCTCAGTTTTCTGATACGAAGATATATCAAATAAACCAGAGCATTATGGATTTTACACATGTTTACACTCAGAGTGTATAATTCGAGTTTGTAGCTTACTTTTTTCTTCAATATACTTGACGCAAGTCTACCGACGATGAGTCTCGTGATGCGAGCGGATACAGAATCGCGAGAGCATTCTCCGTGTGTCCAGTCCATGCAACGAGGCGTAAGCTCCTTACCGGCTAATTGTAAATCTCGGAAGACAGTTGGTCGGTGCGCATGCAGAGTTGATTTCAGTCGAGTCAGAGAAGCGTAACTTACAGGTTGAATAAACGCAATCAGAAATTCACAGCAGCTGCTGTTCCCGTTGGTACAGCTAGAGTGATATGTACCCACACGGGCACTGCACACGCATTCGTGTATATCACCGAGCAGACTGCCCTTCGGAGGATACAGTGACTCTCAGTTTATTGATTGTCCCTCCAAACCGGCCAAGATTCGCAGTCCGGTAGTCAACGATTTAGGGAAAGCAGGAAAATGGAACAAGGTGAAGAGAGTCGCGAACGTCATTCCCGTGGATAAACGAATTCCCATGATGAGAGTCAAGCGGATGTACGTTACACGAGGAGATTGACTTTGTTTAACTCCGTGGGGTGGATGAAAAAAAAAAAACAACAATGCGAAAAGATTGCATTCCTTTGTGGGAGGATAAGAAGTGACTCGAGTCGAAACCCGGAAGAGTCTTGAAAGTCATTCAATTTGTCACTCAGCGGTGCAAAACTCTAATGGAAACTAAATCCATTCGTACACCCTTCAAGTCAGCCAGAGGTATGTCAGCCTGTGGTAGTCTGCGTACCTCGGAGACCAGGTATTAATTATAATCCGTAGACATTTGTAATTACAAATGCTAGCCACTGCACAGCGCCCGGCGTTCCTGCGGAGAAATCTCTGCGTTCTGTGCCCCGCATCAGCCGGTACCAGACGAGTGACTTTGAGACTTCAAGACCTCGGTGTGCGTAGGCTCCGCTCTGTGAGGAATTGCGTGTAATTGGAGGGCGAGTTCGCCATATATCTCATGCTCCGTTGCGTCCTCCGCGACGTGCTTTCCGTTCATCTGGTCGGCTCTCCGCGCCACCAGAGGATAATACCCCCATAGACAGCCCCCCGGGCTTTTGCTATTTGCGGACTAATAAGCTCCGCGTTACACCGGGAGATGAAACCCTGCAGTCCTATGCCTGACGTCGAATGCCGATCAACCGGGGCGGGACTCTGACATCATTGCTGCAGGTTCGGTTGGGTGTAAAATGGTCGTACCAATTCTTCTGAAAATGGTATAATGAAGAATCGGGGCGCGGTCGGTCAGCGTCTGAAGGCAATATCTCGTTGGTCAAAGTCGCGGTTGTATAAGAATGGGAAGATAAGCGAGGTGTTTCCTCCTGTGTGGATGAGAGCCGAGACCGGAGTAACGGAGAGCAAAAGAATCGTGTATGATTTCTTAACCCGGGTCTGCTTCAGTACCTACTCACTGCTCGGGATTCATATCCCATAGAATGGACCGCGGACATCAGTCAGTCTCGTACGCCTACGCGTGCGAGGTTGGATCGTACGGAAGGAGGCTGAAGGCTGAACGCTGGAGGCTGGCCGAGCTGTCCGGACCTCGAGACCTGGAGCATAACCAGAAACCCAAAGAAACGAGCCTGCCGACGGTTACTTGGATTACACAGCGTATGTTCATCCGGCACAATGCACCGGCAGCTATCAGATCCGGATGGAAATTTTTCGCCTTTCGTTTGTATCCCGCAGCGTCCGCAGTTCCACCGGCTCAATCGGAATTCACGAGTATACGCGGCTCGATTCGCGGTTTGGCATTGGCTCGGAATTCCAAGTTTTAGAAGCCAGCTATTTTCCAGATGAAGGCTTTGACCTTTTGATCATGGTGAAAGACGGATGAACTTTGATCCTGACAATTCATCAATGCGTGGTGAGAATTCGATTAAACCGAGGATTACAGGTGTCTAGGTACGACGAGGTCGTGTAAGGTAAAGGGGTAACGGTGTGTGCAGACTGGACAAGGATGAAATAAGACCGTTGGATAATGTGAAAAATGGACCGAGGCCTCGATAAGTCGCGGCGAGATGGACGAAGAGTTTTGAAACTCGTTAGCCCCCGGACCGCAGCCCTCGTTAGTAAGCTTAACGACCCTAATGACGCAATTAGCGAAGAATTTGAGTCGGATAAAACGAAATGTGTTTTTCAGCAGGATGCACGCTTCCTCATTCCTTATTCGATCCTAGAATCGTTCCTTACTCGACGTACGGTCCGCGACCGGGGCAACCCTCCGTGTTTCTGCATTCTGTCTTGCCCGCGCGCTCGCATGCGAATCGAACATTACCGACCTGCTATTAATTGCCTTTGTGCACCATTCGCTCCGACACCTGCGATTCCACCGAGAGAATCCGCTGCTTTATCCCCACCCGACTTTATCCCGCAACCGCAAATTGCGATTGTATTGCACCTTCCGGTAGGTGCACGTATCCATCTTACTTTTCCTCACCCGTGCCCGACTCTCTCTCTCTCTCTCTCTCTCTCAATCTCTATGTATATCTCTATATATATACCTGTATTTTTGTTAGGACCGAATGAGTTCTTCACTACAATCACCGACTAGGATTTTCTCGCACTCGCAACGAACGCTCCGCAATTTTGGAATCTTGGCAGTGCCAGAAGCGACAGTATGTGGTTTAATTATGCTCGGAGCTGGAAGGCGCGGCTTCCCTTAGCGTGGTGGTAGGCAAGTATTCGTTGCTCATGCCTCGCCACGAGTCGGAACACCTTGCTCTGCCCGTTACGTATCGAATCTCCGGCTCTCTAACGGATGTTGGCTATCCTCGCAGCATCTGATCGCCGCGAGCACTTGAGAGCCGGTGAATAAGTAAGATTTTAGCGAAAAGCCTGCGCTGCAGTTGGGAATTCGACTTGAACCGTGCGGTCGCTGTATTACGATGGAAGATTGTTTAAGCTCATGCGAGATTCTTTTCTCGCAGGTAATTCCTGGGCATTTGAAAATGGCAAGGTTGAAACGTCAACTTCCGGTTGTGATACGGCAACCTTGCCTGTGCTCAAGCTCGTGCGTATGGAGCTGGGCGAAACTGTGTGGGCATCGATGATATCTACATTATATACAGAACGCGCTCGCATGTTTAATGCATAAAAGTCGGCACCGCGAACCGATACAGGCTCGATAGAACGGAAACAGGTCCGATACATCATGACCTAGGTTGAACCACGAGTGGCACAGCAAAATTGTTTGTGTATTTGTTTACCCTGTTTTACCGTAACGCCGGCGTTTTTCACTTTTCTCAAACACCGCGTCTCCGCGTTATATCGCACATGTAATCCCTACACGCGTCGATCTCGATATTGCAGAATCGAGCGTGCCATTCGGCCAGGCTTTGCAGGTGATGGGGATTTTTCCGACGGGGAATTAGATGCTGGGGAAAAAAAATGACGGACGAGGAAGCGGAGAAGGATCGCCGGAGAACCGAGCTCCAGAGGTATAAGGTCGTGCAGGGTTCGTGCGAGGGTGTTCGGATCGTGTCAACGATAGGGTGAATTTACGGCAGTCACCTCTCGAATCCATTTGTTCCATCTGCATCTGCTTAGCACGCTAATGTTGAGGCCGCGCTCGAGTTGGTCCCTGATTTTATTTCAAGTTCGTTTTCAACGTTTCCTTTTTCGCTCGTCGCACGTAGGTCGCGAGTCGCGCTGACGATGAATTAAAAATCAAAGAAGCCCCGCACGAGGAGAGCAAGAAAACCCCGCCAGGCAAGAAGTGCGGCGATTTTCGCGTACCGTTTTTGCCCCGATGCAATGGTACGCCGGTCGGTCGGAACGGCGCTCGTGAAACCGCGCAAGCGAACGGCGGCGGTGGCTCAACGTGGAAGGCTTTTCTATTTGTTGTTATACGGGCCCAGAGTGAGCCGGCGAACGCGAGTTGATTTACGGTGGTTGCCCCGAGGTGGTGAGCGCGAAGAGAACCACGCACGGTCTTGTTATCGGCGAACGCGTCCTCGCAACTTTATTAGCGCACCGGTGCCTGCCCGGTACTGCGAGCCCCGTTGATGGAGCACTTCCTACGATCCTCGGCCTACGGAAATAAGGCAGGCGACGCGACGTATTCTCGTCGCGAAACGCCACCGAGCCTCTTTCCAGATTGCTACCTTCGCCTTCGGTGTTTCTGCCCGGACCGTCCGATTCCACACCGTCGAAGAAGACTCTCCGCAACCAACACACCTGGAGAATATCTCCGTGGTGAAAGAAAGAGAGGGAGAGAGAGAGAGAGAGAGAGAGAGAGACCAAAGGACGTGCTCACTGGCCTGCCACGCTGTTAACATTCAATGTGACCACTGACCGAGGTGAGAAGATAACTTAAGGACGATGTATTATAGTGTCCGAGAGTACCTGCGTCGAAGGGCCACCATTCAACGTTGCCGGTAAGCTGCTTGCTCGATTCCCTATTTTGTTCTCTCTTTTCTCTTATACCAACCATTCTTGCCTTTTCCGCGCCTGCGCAATATTTCGGATCACCGACTATTTTGCTAGTGCAATCGTTGCGAATTATTGCGCGATTCTCAACTCAAGTGCAGAGCGACGAGTAACGAAGGCGTGTTTAACGCCTCTTTCTTATCGCTCTCCGACCCTTTCCTCTTCTCCTTTCATCCGACTTGTATTTTCCTACCTACCTGCACCGATGTCTTCGGCACTCGCGCAGCACGATACACTGCAGACATCGGAGCTCTTTTCGCGGTTCTTGTATTGGACTTATCTCTTAAGGATTATACACCCCAAGTACATACTTATCGTTGAGAGGAACGAAGGCGAGTTATGGCTCATTCCGGATAAATTTTGTGTTTGTTCGCGCCTTCGCGACAAAGCCCGTGTTCAACAT
The DNA here is from genome assembly GCF_021901455.1 of Neodiprion lecontei. NCBI lineage: Eukaryota > Metazoa > Arthropoda > Insecta > Hymenoptera > Diprionidae > Neodiprion > Neodiprion lecontei. The sequence continues at coordinate 7,308,130 of NC_060264.1, read as the reverse complement.
GATAATGGTATACAAAACGTCTGAGAATAATCTTAACGAAGGTATAGAAAATGGTGAAAATGATGCGACAAAAACGTACAAAAAGGAGATGCGACGATACTTTTAAAATTCCGTCGACTATTTTATGTTGTACAATGTTTTCGTTTGATTTTCTATGAGGAAAAGTGTCATCATGGGTGATAAATTTTACAATGAACTTGTACCTAGCCACGTTTTTTTTTTTTTTTTTCATCAATCGTGGCCTCGGAAAGGAAAACTGACGAGCCTGAATATCTTTTGCCAAGATAGTGCATGTCTGACTTTCCGAGCGCACGTCGCGTGCTGCGAACGTCAGCACCGCAGAGTCAAGTTATCCGCGTTATGAGGCTAAGCCTCATTGCGTAGGTATTTATTATAATAATCTAACGCTACCCCGAGGGTTTGCAATTCCATTAAAGCAACAGGATTCAGCACGCATGCGATCGGGCAATAATTTACGTCGGGCTCGCCATTCACGAGTACGTGTATATGCAAAATCGAAAAAGTCGAATAAACCGAAAAGAATAATGAAACTGTCGCTAAACAAGCGAGCTAACTGCAGTGGGCTGTCCAAACACGCACGTTCAGCATTCTCGTTTCACCATAAAACCCTTCTCCACTGCCGCGGATCAAACAGACGCTGAATTTCTCATTGCCGTATCCACCGCATTGCATCGGGTGCATGGAAACATGATCGCAATCCGGGCTGTTCTGTGTATTCAACAATTGCTTACACCAGGTATGCAAATTGCTTTACGTTTGATCACCGTGGAATCATGTTTCGAGGATATTGCATTGTTCGTGTTAAAAATTAAACCAGCTCAGGCTTATCGCTTAGCAGGATTTCCGGCGGTTCAACAACACCAAAGTTGCGCGTTGAATTAGAATATCGGCAATGAAAACATTTCTTTTATACACGCAGCGCTAATCCAATGATTTTAGACAACTTTTCACCTCACGAATTAATCCAGTTGCCACATTTAATCGATATCAACGGCTTCTCGGACACTTTACCATGTCGCATTGCTTCAGTTTGTACGAAAATTATAGTTTATGTCGATGTCAAGGACTTCTCGAGCACTTTGCCACGTTCCGCTGCTGGAGTCCGTGTTGAAATTGAGGTTTTGATTTGCCCTTCTCCTCCTCCTTCACCCATCTATCAATCCATCCGTCCATCCCCTCGCTCCCAGCTCCAGGACCCAGAGCGCTGACGCGTCACGAAGACGGGCACACGCAGACAGTGGGCCTTACGAATAGAGGCCGGCGCACGCAGGGCCCTTTCACGTGGGGGGCACATCTGTGCCGACAGCGTACGACGCCGTGTTCGCAGACCCCGCCCGTCGCGAGGCGGTCGGTCACGACTCCGGCCAACCTGATAGCTGCCGTTAGGCACCATAGAGTCTTCAGTGGGAAAACTATTGGCCCGGATTTTCCCCGGCGAGCCCAGAGGCCCCGGGACAACGCGAGGCCGACCCGAGACCAGGTGGCAAACGACCAGATATTATTTAGAAGCGACTACTACGGGGTCAGGTTCTTGCCCCTGTGTGGCGTTGGCCTGGCCGTGTCCTGCAGCGAGCCAGTCCGCACTTTTCAGCTGCAGAGGCGGCCCTTCGTTCGGCGCGGATTTCTTTTCGGCAAAAGTGGCGGGGTCGCGACCTCTCGACGGAAGGCTTCGAGCCTCCCGTTCCGCGTCCACCTCCGTTATTCCATCTCCATTGATCGCCTTGCGAGCTATTAACAATGAAAGCTCTTCATCAGCCGGTCACTATACCGCCTAAAAGAGGACTAATTATTGTAATTAAGGCCCGTCAAGCGGTCCGGCCTCTCTAAGGTCACGCGGTGGGCGCAGCGCCAATAGATAGACTTCTGTCTGGCAAGTCGTACCATCGGATGATCCGCCCTTGGCATTTTGCCGTCCCGACAAACCGGGCTCCTGATCCTTCGGATAAGAGGATACCTCGGGTTACACTGATCACGAGCTCGAAACGCTTCGATTCGATAATTCGAGATCTAGCGTCGAGGCGAGGAGGATTGATCGAGTGTTTACTCCACTGCCATTCTGGATTGCAAGCGTAGGATTTTTCGAGAGTATGGATCGTGTGAAGACGATCAGTTTTCTCCGTCTCTATTTTTTTTTTCTTTCTTTCGTTTTTTATTTACAGACAGACCCGGGTGGCGATGACTTTTCATAACCTGATCGTAAGAACCTTTCAAACTGTCATGTGACAAGTCTCGGCGAAAAATTATAACAAGAATTATTATGTCTCTGCTTTACTTTCTGGAGTTTTTCATTGGCGATCTAAATTTGGACGATCAGATAGTCAGGGACGCCGGGGAAACCGAGTTCGTCGTCAGGATAGATGTCATCGATTTTCCGACCTTCCAGATAACTCGTCAGAATTTGTCCTGCGCCGAAGTACCGCCTTCCGTCGAGGGCAATCGTCACCTAGACTTCGGGGCTGGCCAAGCATGCCACTTCACTTCACCACCTCAAAAATTAATCCAGAAAATTCTGAGACACCCGCTTTCGATAAAGATACTCCGTCAGGGTGACTCGATTCCGACCTGTCTCGCGGAATTTCCCTTATCCGGCTGCCTCTGTGACCAGGTGAAGAAAATCTCGAAGATCCTTGTGTAAAGATGCGTATTAATTAGCGGCCTCTCTCGTGAAATGATACGTTAAGCAAGTGTCACAGAATCCAACCTCACGTTACGTAGAAATTAAAAGATTAGGTAACAAGAATATGTTCCAAAGAAAGAAGTGACTTGAAACTTTCTACATTTAACAGGTATTTTTATAATGGCAAATACGTTTCCGATGTGTATTATACTCTGCTTGAAGAGCCTTCCGTAAATATGCAGTTTGCTGTGTCATTTAAAGACACAATACGACGATCGAAAGAGTTTTGAATGCTACTTATTTCCTGGCTACGTTTAAAAGTGTTCAGAAATATTCTTACAGATGTGGGTTGAGTAGAAGAACCGTCTGAATTTGCCACGCGCAGTTTCTCTCTCTTTCTTGCGTTCCACTCTGTTCCAGGCGAAGGCTTTGGCGGAAGATTCTTTCGTCTCAAGTCCCTACGTCTTCTGTGGTTCGATCAGGCTGGTAGACCTGGGTGGAAATCGAGCTGGCAGCATAAGCATCGCCCTGCGAATAACCTGCCAGGGCAGATACGTCCTTACCAGCTACATCCTCGAGGATGGATGCTTCGTGTTCAAGAACAGTGGCGTAGGTGCTGAGTTCAAGGTGAAAGAAATTGGCCAGGATCGATACCAAGTCGAAGGGGGAAAGGAGAGCGGTGAAAACTTCCTCCCATGGGAAAACCTGATGCTCGAGGTCGCCGGGATCTCCCCTGGAGCCGGCCGTCTCGCTCTGGGTAAACCGGTGCTCAAACCACCCCGAGCACCTCTGACTCCAGCCGATTCAGCCCCGGTCCAGGAGAAATTGACGACAAAGAAGGAGAATAAAGGAAAGAAGAAAGGAAAGGAGAAAAAATAAAGGACGGCCCAAACTGCGCGATTCGAACTCTCGTCATCGGCCACCTTGTCCTACTGATCACTCTCTCTATCTCTCTATCTGCTCTCTCCTCTCCCCCGCTCTCTCTCCCTCTCTCTCTCTCTCTCTCTGTCCATCCTCTCCGGCACTCTCCTCGTTCCGCTCGCGAGACCGAGGTCGTGTCCTACGAAGACAAATCTCCGGGGTTGGCGAACAGGTTTACGCGTTTACGTAAACCCGACGCGATTCCTGCAGACCCCCTGATCCTCACCCCTCTCCCTCAGGGTCCCCGGTTCTTACGGAGCGCTGCGTCGTGTTCGACGTGCTTTCCAACTCCTCGTACGTCTTCGCCTGAATCAATTCCCTGTAAATCATAATAAACAGGGCCCACCGGTAAGCGCGGACCACAACGTTGTTTTTCTTTTCTTCCTCTTTTATTCCTCCTTTCGTAGTTACTTTACCCCGGCCATCATTTCCGTTGCGTGAGAACACGGATGTACTCTGAGCGTCGCCACACCTTCGGACCGATTACTCAACACGGTTGCAGGATAGTGGAAGAGGCCCTATTGGCTAATTATCATACGATGTGAGGAGGTAAAAATCCATTGCATACCGCGCAGCTTTTACTCATCGTAAAAGTTTAACATTTCGCAAACAACAGCAGATGTTGCGGTAGCCGTATTAGGTTCACGAGCTATTTACCATGGGTTTATTATACTTGTAGACCGGCAACACTTAACTGCAGAAATTTTATTTTTCCAACAGTAATTACAACGCCGGTGCAAAAATCATCCTGTATTTCATTGAGGTTGTGCCACCCGGTGTTTCACGAGAACGCAATTGTATATTAACCGACTTTACGCTGCTGTACGAAATAACTTCCGATACAAGTGCGAATGGAAGACACGCGCATACTTGGCTATGCACGAGTGGTTAATATTTAAACACAGGGATCAGATATTATTACTCGGGAACGTAGCTGCGTACCTACGCCAACGATGCAAAACCCATTACCGTTTTTAGCCGAACGATTAAAATAATGAACGAGAAAGGACGGATGCTTCCGGAGTGAAAACGAAGGCTAAGAAGAACACCATCACCGTCTTCTCATCAAACGATGCGGACAACTCTTAAGGTAAGAACAAACTTTCAGAATCCACTTATATTTAGTGCGTGGCGACGTTGGAATTATACTTCTCACCGTTTTTGTAACATCCTACGTTTACGATTTCACAAAATTCAATCCACCGCGTCCAAATATAATAACCCTGTAAAAACCCGCCAAGATGCATGTTTCCCGTCCGCCTCCTAACGACGTCAAGTTCTCGATAAATATCACGATTTCACGAATCGTTTCACGCAATTCACATGTCGTTCCTCAACCCGATACGTATGCTTCGTGTAACATCAACTCGACGCCGTTCACGAATGTGCATCGAGGATGATGTGTCGGTATACGCAAACATGCAGGCTTGCTCGCGTGCTCGCGGATCGTAAGATTTCCGGACGCGAGGTGGGGCTGGACCACGGGATGAATTTACGGCCTTGGTCTCCCACTTGCTGCCTCAGTTCCCCGGCCGGGAACAGTCGCACAATTTACCCGGGTGCTTGGGTGGATCTCTGACTGTGGTTGGACTTTCGTCAGGGTCAGGATCGGGACGTCGCAGGTAAGATACGTATGAAAGATTGTTTAAGATATGAGGAACGAGGCTGGTGGCGATGCGGCGCGTGTGAGTGGTCAGGCAGTAGAACGGTGAAAGAGGAACGACGTGGTAAAAACGATCGTAAACACCGGATCGCGGTGGTAGAAATCACGTATTGGAGATGACCGATTGTAACGGCTTGTTTTTAGATACTTACAGCGTTAGATTCCTTTGTCGTCCTGTAATAGCGGGTTGCGCGTGGCCTGGAAAAACTCTCGAGGAAAGTATCCGGCGCACGTATCCCGCACGAGCAATTATCTGCTTAGCCTTATAATATTACGTCTACGTTCGACGTTGTGAAAAAGCGTACTTCGCCACACAAACTTTACGACGCTGCCGTCGCGAAACTTCTTGGCAAACTTATATTTTATGAAATACCCGTTCACCGAGTACTAAATACACTATAAAGCCCGTGTCGATTATCAGTAAACTCTTAAATGCCTTCGCAAACTACGCTGAAAGTATTACATATCGGACGCTTGTCTTTCATAACCTTTGTCTACTACCCGATATTCTCGTTTACTCTTTCTCTCTCTCTCTCTGACTTCGTACACGGTGATAAAATATACTCGAGAATTCTCACCTTCGTTTGACGGAAGCGACAGCAACGTTCCTCGAATCGACGGGTTAACACCAGAGCTTTTCACATGTCCTTACACGCCAAGTTGGTAATTTTTCTATTAGATGAGGCACTCGCTCTTCAACGATGAATGTACCCTCGTCAAATTTTTTACTCGTTACACCTAAACGGGGTTCGATCACCGAAGCGATATAACGTAACTACCCATTCGGTTGGTTTTCATTCCATTCCAATGTCGGTTTAGAAATACCGAAGAAGGAGCCACTGCCCTGGTACTTAATTAATGTGTTTTACAGGCAACCCTGTATTAGCGAACGATCACCTGGCCTGGCGGAGTGACCGCGGCTGGTGATTCCTCGGGAAGATATTGACCCGGTGAATAGTGCGATAAATAAGCTTCATTAGAAATAATCAGGGGGTAGGTACGCCACAATGCTATCTAAATGACCCCTTCAATTCATTACGGACACTTCCTCGTCTCGATTCAATCAGCTGACCGCAAGAATGAAATCGCGTTCATTCGACTCTGCGCAGCCGAGCGAGCGAAATACGGAGCTTAGATTATCGCGGGCGAACGCAGCAGCGGCCGTTTTTCCCGCAGGACTCTCGGACGATAAAGAGAATCGCGAATGCATCCAGAGATATTAATTGCCTCCTTCGTCTCTCCGCAGACTCGTTGAATTTATCACTTTCGTTCGATAAGCCGATCCTGCAAGCTTTGACGCTGCTGCAGATATAGTTATGTATAACATTAATAATTTCATACCGCGTTCATTTGCAAACAATCAATTACCGCGGCTTCCAGGGTAGTCCGACGATCTGCCAATCGATGAACCGATCGCTCCGAACCGCTTGTCAATTCAGTGATGAATGGAGGACGTCAGTGACTTAGAACTGTAAAGAGCTGCCAATCTTCCTCCTCTCCTTCGTCCTTCGCATTCACCTCACTTAAAGATACGTTTATGCATCACCTTTGACTGTTCGGTTTTAGCTAAGTGCACCGGCATTCACACACACACACACACGCACACACACTCACACCATCATACAATGAGGTCCGTCAACCCCGTGGACTAGGCGACTGATGTCGATGATCGGTATTAAGTTATGCCTCTACCGTAAAGATATTTGTTTCAATCACAAATTCCGTCGATTTATTTATTTTCCAATCGCGGCACGTATCGCTCTGTGTCAGCCAGACGTATTGAATTATTTTTGTTATTGTATTATACGGTGTTTGTCCGCAGTTACGGCCGGTTTACAGAAGCAAGAACGTATCGAATCATTAATAACAATATGGCAATGCCCACAACGATTTGAACATGCTTCCATTTAAATGATCCACCGGATGATCATTGCTCAATGCAACATCGATCAAACTAGTCTGTTATACGACTGACAATCTAATGACCCACCTAACGAGGATTCTTCGTACGAACGGTTCCCTTCCAATTGGACATAATATATTCCGCTTGTTCATTGCCAAGCCGAACCTCTCATGTTCGATGCCTTTGATCGACTCTAGAGTGACATCTTCATGGATAATTATTCCCCGAATCCCTCCAAGGATCACAATTTTCGAGATTCGCTTTACACCAATACCACCCTTCAACCGACAACTGTACATATTCACTCGCTACAGCCGTGGGCTTAGTAACCGAACTTATAAACGTCGAATTTTCATCGACGTACGCAATGTCCAAGGGCGCTGTGAACTCTTTCACAATGTAACACCGATCCTTCGTCATTGAGGCTGGATTGGTCCCGCACTGCTTCCGGCACCGTAAAATTTCTAATAGTGGATCCATTGTTGGCAGATCCACCATGCCGATAAATATTTCCATTCAATGACACACAGCTGAACCCGAAGCCTGTAAGCTCGAATTCAATTAATCGACTTGGTTATTAGTGAACCAGTCACCCGCGGTGATCCGACTGGGAATGATAAATCTGTTGTTTAATTAGTATCGCAATTAATGCGGGACTCTATGTGTACCTTGCCTTAGCCTGTGCGCTGGTCGACTTTGTACCTATGCATGCAGGTATTGCATACTCACTCCCTTCAGATAGCATCCGTGCCGGGGTCGCACGGCTTAAAAGTCACAACCGATGTTGTGCTCCGTGGTTCTGCGATAATGCACTCCTTCTACGGCATATAATAGTATGGCTATAATAACGATTTACTTGCGTAAAAATTCACGCCGCTTGAAATTAATTTCTTGGTTAACGAATCGGACGATTCTTCCCTCCACCGAGAACTGCCTCACTCCGCGTCTACGTCAGACCTCCAAATAAGAGCCCGAAATCAAAGTTCCGGTGTCGATTCATTTTCTCGTCAGCGGTTGTGACTTGGATGAAATTAAATCCGGGATCTGTGTTTTCAAATCACACGAAACATTAAAAAATCCTATAGAATTCCAATTAATCGTCGAAACCTTTGCGGATCCGATATCAACAAGTGGTACGCTTCTCGTTTGAAACAAAATTGCAGTATGGTTTACATCTGCATTCCAACAGCATTGCCGAACGAAAAGTAGCCTCATCGTGAAAAGCCCCGAAACGAAAGCTTCGGTATTGCGAAAAGGGTCTTGGACTCGCCGCGGTTGTTTCAGCTACGTATAACTCGGGGCAAGTGGACCGTCGGTGAGCACTATGGGTCGCCGGTTTGCGCTGGCGACTCGGTTGACGGTAGCTAATTAATGTCCTGTCGTTTTCCAGGTTCTTGCCTCGGTAACACCGCGTGGCGATCCTCGGAAGGAACGACCGGCAACAGAAGCTGAAGCAGGAGCAGAAGCAGCGTGCAAGTCGGCTGCACGGGCTCATGTAATAGAGCTGATTACGGACCAATTGATGGTCACCTTTCCTACGTTAATTGCAATTACGAAATTAGTAGGGCGTGTTGTGCACATGCGTACGCTGTCATTACCGTCTCCCGCCTCTGTTCGAGGCGACGCCGGGGGCCGCAAAGCCGCCTTACCCCGACTGATAAGAACCCAAGTGCGCCACTCAGGGTGGCTTAATGGCAGACTTAAGTGGGCACACAGGATACCGCCAATCCATGCGTCGGGTTGATTTTTAGTAGAAAAATGATTGGGTTCGTAAGCCAGTTCATGTGTGATACTGGCCATGAATAATTCATGTTTAGGTACTTGGCAAGGATGAGACAACGAACCTTGAGTGATCAGAAAAGCTTTAAACTGTACTGAAACTGCGGTACAAATTCAGTATAAAATTTGAACTCAAGATCCTGCATGAGATCGGAAGATGATTTGATCGGTATTCAGTTGAAGATTCTGTTTCTTAAAATTAGATTAAATTAAATATAATATGCTTCGACCAAACAACCCGTGCAGTTCAACGTACCAAATTAAGTTTATACGCCTGATTCATTATACACACTTTTTATCCCCATTCGACGGTGATTTTCTCAACAAAAAATCACCCCTGTCATTTTTCCGGTTTATAGAGAACTGGAGGTTGGAACCATTACGAATAGCTAGCTAATGGTGAGTGTGCGGAGGTGAACTCGGGCCGTGATTGGTGGTGCAGCCTAGAATTACGCTACTCATCGATGCATATAGGGAAATTACGAAGATCGCTCAGTGCCTGGAGGGTATGGAAGACTTTTCGCTTTCCTATGTGCCCAGGCGCCGTCGGCGTGGCTGCGAAACAGTGCATAAACCCAGCCGACGAGGAACTTTGAGAAATATATTTAGAACCCGCTAAGCATGAGATCGCGGAAAATGAGACCTTCCAGCGCTCCTCGATTTCTCGCTTCTTCACCGCGCGTCTCATGGTCCGATAATAATGGGACCACGCTCGGCTGGGTCCTGATTATTATCGGTCAAGATCAAGGCCGACTAGTTACCGCCGAGCTACCGTTAAATCAGATTCCGGTACCTACCTCCGTATCAGAACCGCCGAGCGACGATCCAATTTCCAGCCTTCCTTATCATTTAATTAAAGTCGCCTGCATTGCACCTCTCGGATCATCCGTCAGAACAATATTCACCGTTCAATCCGATTAGCTCCTTAATTCCCGCACGCTGTGCTCCGTCCCGGTGCCGTGTCTCCCAACAGCTCGCTGCCTCAAAGCTATGAAACAGAAAACAGATAATCAGAAATTCGGTTCCGCCATACGTTGTACAGACGCGATGTCCCGATCCCAATGAATATGCAGGCATGCCTCTCCCTGCTCGGTGATCGCAAATTGTAACAGATTTGAGCCAGATTGCATACTTCCGAACCATAAATCGAGATTTCGCACCGGATACGGATAGCGTCGAAGAATATGGAGGACTGGGACTTAGGCCCGAGCCGCACGGCTAGATGGTGGCTCCGCAGAGCGCGAGGGAATAGCAAAGCGAGCCGAGGCTAGCTTCACCGCGTGTTCACCGTTTACCATGATTTACTCGGATCTCCTGGCATCTCAAAGCGACCGCCTCTGCTCCACTTGGGGAAGGCTACACGTTAACCTGTGTGAAGCGTCCGCCATTTGCATTTCACATTGTTATACCTGAACGAATGGTTATCCTGTCAATGCGGGTAATATATCGATAAAACTGTTATTCCTTGACCGTATGAGCCATGCACGCGTAGCGTAGTCTCTCTTTCTCTCTCTCTCTCTCTCTCTCTCTCTCTCTCTCTCCGTGAGGCCGATACTCGAAGATTTCACCCGGGGGCTGATGGAGGCGTAATATCTTTTCTCTTCACTTCAATAGTTAGCAGATCGAAATTGCGCCGCGTCTTGTCTCTCACACCTCGATTTACACCGCCGCGTATGGTTTACGACACATCTAAATAACGATGAGAGAAAAATCCCACCGCCGCTGCCGCCGCGCTCGAGTATTGTACACGAGAGCAAAACTTATGTAACGAAGTAGAAGAGGAAGAGGAAGAGGAAGAGGAAGAGGATCGGGATGACGGTGCATGAATGGTGAAAAAAAGGAACGTCCTATACCTACCAGCTCAATCGCTCGGAGCACACGTAACGAGACTTTTCAACCATCGAGATCAGCCGGGGCATTCGTCACGGAAGTTTACATTCGGACGCGGTCGATATATACTCGAGCGGATATGTCGGGGATTTTATAGTTGTCCAAGAGGCATGCAATAATTCAGACGTAATGAGGGACAGCCTTGCGCGCGCCGAGCGCCATCGGCATCGCATCAATATGGCTCAGCAGCGTTTAGTGGCCCATTATCCTTCACCTTGTACCTTTTGCACGCCCTTCGCGATCGCGGGTGACCTGAAACGCAACGCGGCTTGGCGCCAACGGTACCGAGTCGCTGTTTTTTTTTTTTTTTTTTATCAATAATTCCCTCCTTTCTCAACTCATATTTCACTCCTCGAGGGCACTTAGCCGTTCCAATTCCTGCCTAGGCTCCCGGCTGCTCGTCACCGGTACCCGGTGCTCGAACCCGGACCCTACATACACGCCATATCCCTGCCCCCAACTCATTCTATTCTAATGTTTAACCCCATATCGGTAAAACCGCACCGGCAGACGTTATATCGCTGACCACTTATCCGCTCTTCGGTTTACCAAACAATCGTTTCAATTACCTCCGGTAAGATCTACGAGATAATTCTACCTCGTTTCATATTGAGGATGCATCCCGTGTACAGTCCGAAGTAAAATCTACCGATACGGGAAAACAAAAATCGTACTTAAATTGCCCGAAATTTATAGCTCGACTTAATTTTTATATCATATTTAATTCCATGTTGGAGAAAGATTTGTTTCAACCAACCTCAGTTTTTGTGCTTTTCATACCTTGTAGATATTTATTGATTCATGTTTTCATTAAACCGTATAAATATTTCCCTGTAGACATTTTACAGACTATGAAAAATTATTGAATCATACACCAAATTTTTTTATACAGGAGGCCACATCGGCGAATTTTCGCCAACTAAAACATCACCATTTGCCATAGTACGTAAATATCAGTAAAACGAGGTGATACTCCGTTTCGAAATACATTATCCGCGTGAGTAGCATGCTGGAGAAGAGAAGGAAGAAAATAGCGCGGATACCGACGCATCGGAAGCTGAGTCGACGCTTTCGTCCCGGGCGATATCGATCGCTCCTTTCGTCCAAATTAACTGCGCCCAAAGTGCTGGCCTCGGTTAATTGTAGTACGGAATGAGACAGGCATCCGTAATCGGCGCCTCGGCATTTTGATTGCATTCGTGAAATACCTCGGCAGGATAAAACGGCGAGAATAACGACGCGGGTGAATCGAACGGACGAATGCGAGCAGTGACCAACTTTTTCCGATCTGTGTTTTACGCCCGTTCGATGATGAATCGAAAGAGAGGAAGAAAATGCGTTTCCTTTTTGTTTCTCCGTTATTTTTGACATCGGTTGCATTAACAGGCACGACGTGTCCTGCGGCAGGATAAAAGATACGGCCCGCAGCGACAGTCTTAAATCATTGATTATGCATCTGGCCTACAGCTTTTGCAATACGCATGTTTTCCTCCGTTTTATCTTGTTTCATCGCCTCTCCGTGTCTCCCTCTCGCCTGCTTCTTTCTTCTTCCCTTCTTCCTCTTATTCTCTTCTATCTGTTTTTTACCATGCTATAGAATCACGCTATTGAGATGCCCGTGGTAACGGATCGCCCCATACACGCCTTGGATCTTTCCCTTGGGTCTTCGGTTTCTGCATGGCCTCGCTTACTGATTTTCTCATACCGGGAACACGCAACTGCGGAAGCTATCGATCCTGATAGTTTGTTAACACCTTGCTAAGCCTGACGTAACAAATCCCCCCTAGCGAATACTCAGAACCGATTCAACGATTAGAAGATCATTTTTTTCCCACTTCTACACACTTTTATTCAACAACCTCTGCAGGTTACTGTAAACGGAGTGGTATACCTAATCAGACGCAGTGATTGACGATATAAAGCCTGCATGAAAGTTGAGGGACTTATTTTTTCATGCTCTGAATAGCTTCAGAGTTCAGACAGAAAGCAGCGAGACTTGACAAGACGGAGAAACTTCCTCGACATCCTTTCGGGTGGCACTGTAGAGGCTGAAACATGGAGACGAGCGAGGGAACATGGACGAGAAATGAAACAAGCCGACTGAATATAGTTGAGAGACGATGAAATCCCTGTGCCTTGTAACAAAGACCGTTTGCAAGTGTCTCCGCAATATCCTGGATGCCCTTGTAATTATTCCGGATTATATTTTTCCCCCGTGGTCCGGAGTACCGGTGGAGAGTTGGCGATCTCGCGTGTCACCGAGACTTCCTGGACACGTTCCCCCGTATACGGTAAGCGGGCATTCTGCCCCCTCCCGGAGAGTCCCTGCAGCTCTCTCGGCTGGTGGCAACGCGATGGTCTCGAAGGCGCAGGTGTGGCGGTCCGGACCACAAAGAGTTTGCCTTTCCGTAGATGGCTCAAGCTCCGTTTGCCCGACGTCCGGGACACGGGACGCGGTCCCGAAGCATTTGCCTGCCAAGCACGAGCCTCCTCCTGTCCCAAGGAGCGCTTCCAGGCCACCTGGAAGCCGGGCAGCGTCCTTTAAGGGCACTGGGAGCCAGATGTCCCGTCGTTCCATGACCCCCGAAAGGTCGGGCGAATGGATCAGAGCCCGTGCCGGTCAATTTCCGGCGGACAAGTGCCGCGGCGCAGCTTGACACCGACCGGAAACTAGACGGTGGCGGAGTGTCCAAGGTGACGCGTTTAATGCCGTCTTCGAGCGGACTGTCTGAGCGCGAGTGCCGGAGAGCTGGCTGCACTATTCAAATGTAATGACCGTTTATAGGAAATAATGGGAAAGCCGTAGCTCGCATTTATCAGCCGGACGCATCCCCCGCGTACCCACCATCGTCCATTCATTCATACCAACGAACCGCGCGGAGGAGAGCCGAAGAGGAGGAGGAGGATGCGGAATAATTGACTCGGGTGTCCGGGAACCAGGTGCCACCCGGCTTCGTCCTGCGGGCGAGTCCCGCGCGACGTCGATTCTCCCCGAGCTGTTGTAAAAATCCGCGAAAGTCGGTGTTGCAGGTGTGGAAACCTCGACGATCGCTGCAGGTCGTTATCCGGGAATCGGACTGCGTGGGTATAATTCCCGGCGTTGGGTTTACAGAGACAACTTCAGATCATCCACCTGGCCGTTTGCAGGCTCCTTGGATACGCTTAAGCAGGTTAGAAACTCTCTGAAGTCCGCGCTGCGGTTGCATCTGCTCCGATATGCGATATCGGACGAACCGCATCTCGACGGCCTTTTCTATCCTCCTCGTTCCCCCCGAAACACAATCTCCATTTACGTCTCATTCGCCCGGATATCTAGCCGAGATTCACCGATTATTTATCTCCACTCCGTATCGCGTGGCCAAGCGGCTTGACCCGTATCAACTGGAACCCCTGTCGCACCCACGCGAACACCTTTTGCGACGATTTTTAACCAGTTTCAGGTTATGCCAAGAATTCACGACGCAGCTGTGCTGCACGCGGCTTCCGCACCTCACCTCACCTCGCCAGGTTTTTCCCGCAAGGGCAGTCCATTACCTTTCTTGCTCACCGTCTTCCGGTTTTCGCGCGTTTATAACGGACGTCCACCTACCCGACTTGGTCGATTGACGAATTAAGAAACTGGAAGGATCAGGAGAGCGTAAACGCACTCGGAAATCGACTAAAGAATTTCTCTTTGGGATACCTTCTCCAGAAGTTTCAGAAAATCATGACGCTGAGACAAGGGAACAAATCAACTCGTTTTCTTGTCGTTACCATATTGAAATGGATCTCGGTTGGTATACTCGCCTCCGAAACGTTTTGTTGCACGTTTGACCCCAAGGATGATTGAACCCTCATCGAGATGGGACTAACCAGGACCAAATAACCGGATCAATCGTCCCCTGAATCAAAGGCGACACGAAGAAAGATTTCCAAGATAGCGACGTAGGTGCAACATGATATCGTTCCGTGCGAGGCGTTCGTGTTTTAATTGCAGGTGCGGGCGATCTGCGAACGTATTCACATATTACAGGCGAGACATGTATGCGAAGGTGTAGTTGATCCGCCTACCGAGCTGTCAGAAATAAGACAACCGCAGAGCTTTCTCGTCCGGTGTACCGCACGCGTATAAATGTACGGACGTGTACGACTCGGTTGGTGTATTTACGAGCGGTTGCGGACAATACCCGACGATGGCCACCGTTCCGTGACCCAAATAGCTGCCAAACGTTGGAGAGATATCAGTTTGCGCAGGTACATAAGTGCCCCATTAGAGCTTGTGTCGGTGGGTACACGTGTTTCCCGTACACAAGGGCAAATGTTAACGACACTTTTGATCTGCTGCTGTGCAGTACTCAGCTGGTAGGTAGGTAGGTACGCACCAACACGTATACATGTACATACGTATAGGTATAATATGAATCGCGTTACAAACGCGTGCATATATATTAGGTATGGCAATTAATTATTGCACGCGGATAGTCGGATCGGATAGGCAGCGTGATGTCGTGTGCGGAATTGTTATAATTATAATATAAGCTACCGGCATGTTAACCACCCGTAAAATGCAATGTTAACGGTCGACGCGTTTCTTGGTATACCAGCTCATACACACAGGTGTATGATAGACCGTTTCTATCAATAGACTGGCTGGCTCTGCCCTGCTACTTTACGGATTCAATTCCTGCTCCCAATCTGATCGAACTGAAACAAGGATGTGGTCTACCGGCTATTGATCGAGCTACGATTCAAACTTGTTGTCAAGTTCGCAACAGAGAGGCCAAACGGTTTGCACAACTAGACAACGCTTGGAGTGCTTTGGAGACTTTTAACCGGAAATTAACAAGCAAGGACCTTGCCTTAACCCTTGTTTCAAGTTTTTTCGCGCAATGTTTGAATGAAGTATAATTCCGAGTACGTGAGGATGAATACGGCCACAGGGAGGACAGCAATACCGGTGACTCCTCTATTTGCGCGAAGGAAAAAGAGAGGAATGCGAACGGACCAACAAGATGAATATGATATTACGTGAGGTGGACTGGACTCGGGATTAAAACCGGAAAAGGAGATCTAGAGGTGTGAGATTTTTCAGCGTGTGTCCAACAGCCTATACGACGTAATTCTGAGTTATTTTAACGACGTTGTGAATCGATGAGGCCGATTCGCAAGATGAATCTGCCCGGCAACCACCGCTAGAAACGATATTTCCAGTTTCCTGCACTATTCACGACGCGTTGCCAGAAAAGGAGGAAAAAGGGAAATTATAATCCGCGGATAAACGCCGCAGTCCGCTAGAGGTGAAAAAATTTGAGGATACGGCTTGTATACGCAGGGATGAAATTTTTCCCCAATCGTAAGACCGCGCTGTTTCTTATTTGCAAGTTTCTTGGTTAACGATCTTAAGAGGATCGATGAAGCCGATTGGCAAGATGAATTCTGGGCACAAAACGACCGCGCGAGAACCGATATTTCCAGTTGCCTCTCTCTCTCTCTCTCTCGCTCTACTCTTTACTGTCCGCAGAACGGATTCCTTCGCATGATCTATGCCCCTTTTAACAGCCTCCTCCACGGTTCACTGCAGCAACGCCAACACTTTGCGACAATATACGACAACATACGTCATTAAACGTGGCCCAAGCATGAAATATATTGTACATATCACGACCGTGTGCGCGATCGGTTCGGCTAATGCACACCTACGGCTTTGCCGATGCCTCCGGGCATGGATGCGGATAGAGGCGTGTCACGGTCGAGTCCTGTTTTCAATTTTAATACTAGGTGTACGTACTCGCACATCGAACACCTTCGTCCATCCGTGAGCGGGAGCCGCGGCTTTGTCAACGCCGCTGAATATCCCTCCTGGGCACGGTCTTTGACAGGTGTGCTTTGCGGGTTCCACCACTGTGCTCCGAACAACCAGCTCCGAACGAGAAAAGGTTCCGAGTAACACACTCTCGACTCGTGGCCGACTTATTGCCGGCGGAAAATCGAGTCGACTGATCGAAAATGACTACGCGTCATCCGTACCTTCAAAAATGTCAGCGGGGTTGTCAACTTGTGATCAATTGTATACGATTCGATGGTAGATTCCAAGGATATTCGTCGACACGTGGTCGGTCCCTGACTTTTGGCTCGTTGACCGTGATTGCCCCGTTTCAGGCCAATATTCCGCACGACTTAGTCGAGTTCCCGCCAACGCCAAGTCAAATATTCCATCCGTCGATATTGCACCCGCATCCCTGATCGCATAAGTTTCGTTGTAGTTATGGCTAAGCAACGAAGCGAACACTGTTACCAAAACTCTCTTCGCCCGTTTGGTACCTGGTATGAGAATGGAAGTAAAAATTTCTTCAGTTTGAAAGGAATATTGTTTATACACCGTTAAGTATGACCAGTGACCGGGACTACTTGACGATATTTTCCAGGGGAGGATCGCACGAGGCGGATCGAGGTGCACGAACGGCAGTTAATTATATCCTGAGAGCTGAGAATCGAGAATGGGACAGGGTGGTATTACCCGGACGTTATGGAGCGGAGTTCTCGGTTATAGAGTAGCAGCTCTAAGTGCGTCCCCGTCGTTCGCTAACGACCTCGGGATAGTTCCTCCCCGTGGTACGGTTATCCTGGTTCATCCCGGTTATTAAGACCTTAGAGCAGAAATATACCGTCCGACGAAATAATTGCCCTTCGTTCCCTCGCGCGCGGCTTGTGCGCCGCGATATTCACGTCCCTCTGTAATACACACGTTTTCAAGCCTCAAATAGTACAATCTGTAGATACCGAGCTCGGCGAGCCGGCGATACGCCAGCATCGACGGTTATTTATCGCTCCGCTATTTCAAATTGAGGGTGCTTCACTTCGCCGCTTAGGTGGCTATTGCTCCCATATACCCACTCTCTTAGGATCACGATCGCGGCTCGGCCCTCTTAAATCGATCCTCTCGATTATGATGCATGGTCTTGCACACCGCGTGCACTCCTGAGTCTCGAAGGTCGAGTTCCGACTTGAATCTTGGACGCCACCCTTTTTGTTACTCAACTTGGCACCCCGCTGTTTAAATGCGTCTTATTTTGTCGATTGCCTGTTTTTTTTTGTTTTTTCTTTAATTTTTACAAGATATTCCAAACGACATTTCGTTCCGAATGATCATCTGATTTATCACAGATTGAGAAGATAAGTGCCTCAATGATACAGAAGTAAGAAGAGTAACGTTGAACGGTGTTGTGACGAAGCTGGAAACGGTGGAATATAAACTTGGTTAACAAGTTTATTCCCTAATGGTAAATTGAAGACAGGCTATTTACAGTACCACGTTTTCTCAGTCTGTTTTATTTAACTGTAATAATATATATGTACATCTATTTCGTTCTGAATATAAGTTATAGCAATCGTTGAGTGAAAATGCGTTAAATATTAAAAGTCCGGTGCGTATGTATGTATGTAAATAATTATGCGTGACAAGTACAATTTTTCATACACCTAAACTCTTTTTATTTCGTGAAAAAAATATTACGCTCCAGATCTGAACATTTGTCACAACGATCCTTGATACGAAATTCCATGAACAATCTCTCGCTTGTTTGAGTTTTTTCTGAACGCTTTTTTTCAACCTCATTTTAATTTCATCCCGTCGGTCTCGCAGACAAGACTCGTAAATAAAAATCATCGTTGTTCCTTTTGTCTCATAGATTTGACGATCCTGCGTTGATTATAAACATAACAGCCACGCCTCAAATTGGCGCATATCATTCGCGTGCGTATGCCTGATTAATTAATCGGCCAGAACGGTGTGAGAGACGCTGTTAAACAGTGCGAATTAACAACCAACCGATCGATAAACGAGGCGCGCGTTGTGCATGCGTGAGAATAAAAAAACAATCAGTTATTTCCCCGCGGACTGGGCGAGCAGGTGGGGGTGAAAAAAGTAAAAACAAAATCGATAAATAAAACGATTAACGGAGTAAATTGGCGATTTGTAGATACGTCGGAGTAGATAACTCCCCGGTAACCGAGTATAAATATACTAACGCTGCACCGCAAACACACACTGCGAATCTACCATACATGTATATGCTATCCTACAAAGCAATGCACGAGCTGCAAAGTGAAAGGCTCCTTCAGGCTGCAGTGGCTGGATAGAAGGAGTATAAAGACCAAGAAAGGAATGGTTTATCGAGTTAGAATTTCTGGATCTTAATTAGCCTCGCTTCGAAGAATTATGTTCACCCACAACTCGGAGGTATCACCCGACGGACGAATCATCCCCGCAATTTGCAGACACCGTGCGATGAGTTGAAATCACGTGAAAAACGAAACTGGGCAGATCCAACTTTCCGTTAATGAAATTCAAGAAATTTCAGGATAGTCTTAGTGTTTTCATTCGTAATCAATTGTAACGATGTTTGGGCAACTTGTTTCAGTGGATGAATTGACTGAGCGAAAAAATAATAATATCGGAGTTTGAAAAATTGAACTCGAGGTAATTGAGCTGAATTTTATCAAGAGAAACTCTTCCGAACAATTTAATATGAGTAGAAAAATTACAATCAACCTGCAAGCTTCGTCACTGATCATTTGAAAATAAATGTTATTTGTGAATTGACACAATTCGAATCGCCTGACGACGAGATGAGTATTTTAAGTTGAACTTAAGGTCTTCGTAAAAAAGCTGTATAAAAAATTATCATAAATTGTAATTAATAGAGTAACGTTTCATTACACAACGTGTTAATGTTGTTCCTAATTTATTCCAGGTAATAGACCTGTAGAATACCCAGTCACGAACTAAATCAGCTCAGACCGATTTAAATAGTACAACAAATGCGATTTTTTTGAATGAAAACAGTTTTCGAAATCATGAATGAATAACTGTAAATAATTATCATTAATCGAATTTGCCGTATTTTATTTTATATCTTCTCTTCTACGTACGGCGGAGAGATTCTCTCGATAAAATTCATCTCGACGAACTCGAGTTGAACTTTCTAAATTTAAAGCAAGACGGAATTCCTACAATCACCGAAAGACGAGAAACTTCCGAATTTTTCGTTCAGCGATGCAGCTGATTAGGAGATGCTGCAGGTCCGAAGACGACGAGAGTAGGTTCATATAGCAATTTGTGTGGGTTAGGATCGGTGGCTTGAATAGGACCGCCCGGGGCAAGACGATCATCGCGATGGCCGATTCTTCGGGTGCTCAAATCCCACACAATCACGTTGTGACATGGAAGCGGAACAGGCGGAGGGCGAGGGTCGTCTAAATCCCGGTGCCGGAATCGTTGAAATAAAGAAGGCGATTAAGCGGTCTAATTTATCGCTTTATTATCGCTGATTAATTGACTTATCGGTATAATTGGCCCGGCTGGATCGGCGAATCGAAACGTCCGCAGGAACAGAGACGCGCGCGGACGTCGACGAGTTTGCTTCTTTTCTCAGCGTCCCGATCCTGCGGTATTTTATCAACACCGAACATGAACTCGTGTCGTAGATTATGCCGGCAACCACGCACGCGCGAGAGATCTATATTAGGCAATACTTGTTAGCCTTGCGGGCAACTGGTTACGAAAAGCGGCAGCGTTTTACTGTTTTAATTACTGTCGAAGAGGATTGAGAAGACGTGGAAGACAGAATTTTTTCACCGCCAACCGAGGAGAGGAAAATAGTGCTTCTCGTCTTCTATGCTTCGAGAGTTTGTAATTAGTGCGGTTAATCAGGACCCCCGCGGCGAGAAGATATCCAGCGGCACATCGAGGACGTCGATGCAGCTTGATTGAAACGTGCGGACCGCGGTGATTTCTGCATTCGTGGCGCCAGCGGAAACGGCTGACCGCCTTTCATCGATCCCGGCATATCTTTTACTCATCGACCAAAACCGACGTACGATCGTAACCGGAAAATCGGCATGCTGCTGCGGCCGTTGCACTTGACGATTCCCGCACTCCGTGGTAATAAGGTATACATGTATTTACAGAGATTTTAACGCCTCCGGTGATGAACGGTTATACGTATAATGACATGTGATGCGGTGGTTAGCAGTTGGATATTACACCTAGATTAACGGGTGAAAATGCGATATGTAAAGCACGGTAAATACATCCACGGTAATTTACCCTATATTCAGCTAGATTTTATCACTGCTAATCAGTGTTATTCTCAATCCGGCAATACGCGATACCTTCGCAAGTCCCGCGGGTATAATATGCATGTCCTTTGAACACACTTCGACGCCGTGCCGGAGTCGATTCGGATCAATGGAAATTTTAGAGCAGAAAGTACCGGTAAGATTATAACTCATTTCAGCATTGTTATACAGGACAGCGCGTGTCTTTGTTAATTTAAACTACCTAAGTCTAAAAAAAATAGGGTCTATGACGCCATCTGGCATTTTGATATCTTGTTGCATAACCTGTATAGTTTTAAAAATTAACCTCTCAAGAACTGTCTCAAAAAAATTTCAAGTAAAAATATGTAATAGTCTATATTTCATAATAATTTTTGACGCTGGAGTATAAACGACCCCGGTGTGTCAAGTACGTGATTCCACACAAGTTTATCTAACAAGTGCTAATGATACAAAGACTTATGCGCCAAAAATACGAATTTTGTGATAAAAAGGCGTACAATCATTTTTCTTTTTTTTGTTTATTTTGCGGTATTTGCTACAGAAGCACTCAAAACGTATATCTATAATAAAATTAACTGAAAAAATAAACAAAGGCAAAAGGCCTTATGTTTGGTGGATACGCCCTTTCGGCACTAGATTATATTTTTATCTATCAGATTTATAAACGGTACAAGGCTACATATTTCAAAGTTTCTCAATGTACCCTCATGTCTTTCGCGAAAATACAAAGGGGGAAAAAATACGCCCCTTTACCTTTACGCGTGATGAAATGTCGCACAACGGCGCATACGTCCTTATACTATTAGATACGGGACAGATGTGTAATTGTCTTGGCAAATTGCAAGCGGTATAACATTTCGCAAGCATCATCCGCGCCGACGCGCGTCATGCTCACCTGACGCAACTTCTCGAGTCGATTCTCACATTCTATTATAAGCCCTGGACAATTTTGATCGCTTATCAGAAAATTTTCTAATCTATCCGTCCGACACGGCTGCCGCTTCAGCCTCGAGGCAAAAGGCTATACGTATTATATTGTCGAGGAGATATTAGAGATGGGATCGATACGCGGCGCTCTTGGCTTTTAGGCGAGTGCCTTCCGGACTCTACGATCTATCCAGCCTCTGGGCTGGCGCATGCCGTTAATGGCTGCCAAGTAATTATTGTCTTAAGCCAGGTGGTCCGACATTGCCTTATTATACTTGTGCCATAACACGACCGAGTTGAAGAGGCCCAATCGAAACTTTGGACAAAGGATACGTCGATGTCCGGCTGCCTCTGGATACTCTTCCGTTCTGACTAAAGCCGTCGGCGTCTTTTCTTCTTCTTCTACTTCCATGATCGTTGGACAAATAGAATTAATGTGAAAGATGATTCTTGGCCTCAGTGTGATGAGCAAAGTTTCGTTCTTGGATATAAAGGTCAAAGCACGGAAACAAAATTTATACTTTATACGATAACCGACAAAGGTTAAGACTCGTGCAACATTTCTTACATCATGATCAATGGTTTCCCTTTTTGTAACATAATATTGTATCTATCATTGAACAGGTTTCGACAAACAATCGTTCCGAGGAGATCCCCCACTCGGGCCGAAACTTTAACAAATAAATTGTGTTTCCATACTTCAACCTTCGTATCCAAGAACGCAAATTCGCTAAACAAAAATTACGGTGAACGGATTGACCGTCGTCGTAATTCAGTGACCCAGAGAATGCGATTCTTGAGCGTCTCGCAAAGGAATGTTCCTTATTCTATACCGAGGAACAAATGATACCTACCATAGTTTGCAGCGACATCCAGTCCCTACGTTCTTCGACATCCGTGCACAGGCAGCCTTGCGCTTTTCTTAATTGAGAAACGGCGGGTAATTACTGTTCCGAGTGACAGGTAGTTGGGTAATGGCGGTGCGGACGAGGAAGAAGCTGGACTGAAGAAGTATCGGCCCTAACTCCTCCGGATGGATTCATAAACATGCCAATTGGCACGGACTGCACGGTTCTAGGCTTGTATTTCTCGCCGGTCACAGGAGAATAGAATTACTTTTTCAATCCTCGCGGTTCTCATTCCCGCGTAACGTCGCTCTACCAGGTACATATAAACGGTACCTTATACCCGGTCCATCCGCACCGTAGATGGAACATTTAAGTTTTACTCGGTTAATTAACAGCTCTGCAGGTTTCGACCGAACGAATGCTACTTAACCCGCCGCTAGGCGTTCGTTAGGACGATGCCGGATCGTTTGCGGGCTATCACTTTAATGCCGCCCGCGGTCTGAATTAACATCCGCCGTAGCGAATGCAATGCGGTCAACTTCGCATTGTCATTTCAGAAACTCTAGCCTACATCTAAACACACACGTACGCATTGGCTGATTGCTGGTGAGTTGGAACTCGGATAAATTAATCCGTCCCACGGCGTTCACTCGATGAGGTACAAGCGTGTGCTTCGAAGAGAGAGAGAGCAAAAAGGAATGAAAGAAAAGAAAGAAGGAAAATTATTGCAAAGATCCGATGAAACGGAACAAAAATTCCGCGTGTGCATCGGGGGGTTCAATTTATACCTCGTTTACACATTCCGATAAACTCACACATGTATATCGTATGTATGAAGTTTGCGGCAACCAGTCCAACTGCAATTAATCATCTCTATCAATTGCCGGATCGTGCAATTACTCGCATGCCGTTTACGTACATGTACGTCTTCCGATAGATTATATACCATGATTTTTCATTTCCCGGCACGTTTGCACCTCATCCTTCTGGTATTTCGTCTATTTTCTTCAACGTTTTTATTTTTTTTTCTTTTATTCCTCTTCTCTTTAATCGTGGCTGAAGGTGACATCGGTAGCATCGCCTAGCATCTTGCGCAGTGGCGGAAGTTGTTGAATTACGCCGTTATCCGTGCGCATGAATATTTTACACACATGCATACGTATGCGTATGTATATGTCGACTCGCATCTAGGCGCGAGAGCAAGTGAACCTAGTCCTATAGCACGGATATAACGTATGTATAACGCACGGTAAGTATAAATGAAATTAACGATGCTCTTTCTATTAAGCATCCGTAACATCCTCGGCGTCCTGCCTGAATAACTTCCCGGCTAAGAAACCGTGGAGATGACGGGCTCACGTACTACGATATATTCCCTACGCGCGTGTATTTTCGATCTCGTATAAAATATTCGCGCCTGCATACAACCGACGCATAACTTCCACTCCGAAGCCTGCGGCAGGTTGTCGGTTTTTCGAATCGTTAACTCGTTTAACGCCGATTTCGCGCTACGCAAACGCATCGAGAAAACCCGTAACTCGAGTTTAAGACTTGATTGATTTATGGAAATAAAATGTGGAGTAAATTCGATGTTCCCTTGAATATTTTTGAATTTGCAAAGTTCCGAAAGAGCCGAATTCCGAATGTTTTCACGTGGAATTTGAAGTAAACTACGCTGTGCGTAGTACAGTTTAATATTCGGAATTCTACTCTATCGAGGCTTGATTTTTCGAAATTTTGCAATATAGGAACTTTAATTGTCGTAACTTGATTTTTTGCAATCTTGCATTTCGAAACTTTGAGCCGTTGGATTTCCGACCGTTCGAAACTTTGTTGTTTCGTCAAAGTTTCGTTTCTATACTGCAAGTTTCGCCACAAAATAATTCGGAATTGGTCGCTTTCGGAACTTCAAACCCACGCGAATAATCTCAAGTTTTCAACGAATTTTCTAAATCAATAACGATGAGAAAAAAAAAAAAAAAAACAATGCCTCAAGATAATTCGTTCGAATCAAAACGTTTATCCCATAAAATTTCATTCGACTCTATTGACCTATACTCAAGTACGTTTCGGCTGCTGTATGCAATACAAATTACCCATTGTATGCACAGCCAGCTGCGCGTATGTAAATGATAATAATATCGCACAAGCGGAGGCTTTTATCACAGGCAATTAGAGGATCAATCCGAGGTGTAGATAATTGCGGAAGGTACGCGTATACATGCGAAGATAGATTCCTTAGCAGAGTCTGAAAACCCCCATCAGACAGGAGGAGTAAGATACATGGAGGGCCGGTAGCACCGGGCCACTATCGGTCGGCATTCATCAACAGGACAGCTACAGCTGAACTACACCGCTCGATCTCTTCGCCTCTCTCCTTCCCCTTCGCCCTCCTTCTCTCTTTTGCGATTCTGCGTTGCGTAGATACATACATACATTTAAATATACGCGGATACGCGAATAAACACTGAGAGATATTATTACAAGTGAGTATTAATGAGGAGGAAGACGGAATAAGTTTTATACTTTATACCCTTCAATTTTTTAACGATCCTTTGTCGCGCTTTTTTCATCCCTCGTATAATAATAACGGTGCGGACAAATATTTTTATGGATTCACGATTTTCGCACTGTTTCACAATTTTCTTCTGTCAATTATGAGAATGAAAAGTAGTTGGATTTAATGCGGCGATTGGTATTTTGAACTTTCATCTTCTCTTGGTTTTCATTTTTATTCATGTTTTCAATATCTTCGGTGTACATCGTACGACTTGAGAAATTGTGGAAGAGATGAAAAAAAAAGGTAAAAAAAATCAATGTTTCCGCCCGGGATCGAACCGGGGACCTTCCGCGTGTTAGGCGGATGTGATAACCACTACACCACGGAAACACCTTGAAGGATTTTGAACGCAGTGCTGTAACTAACTTCAAACAGTATATAATAAAGACATTTTAAAATAATTGAAAACAAATTAGACGAATTACCTTCTTAACGTCGAATCAAAAATTATCGAATTTGTTATTGTACGTACATGAACGCAGTGATTGATGCAGGAAAATTTGTAATTAAAAAAAAAGAATTTATTAGGCTCGTTGTAAACATTTTTTACCCCGGTAACTAATTCGGAATATAAAGCGATGTAGAAATAATTCTAGAATATCTAATAATGGCTTCAGCCTCTCTCGGGCGCTGTTGGGAATTGGATCGTGACTCATACAAAAATGTTTCCGTGGTGTAGTGGTTATCACATCCGCCTAACACGCGGAAGGTCCCCGGTTCGATCCCGGGCGGAAACATTAATTTTTAAAATTTTTTTCAAGCAGGCTGTTTTTTCGTTCTCTTTTAATTTGTGAGAATGCGCTTCTTGGTTAAAAATAAATTATGGTGAAATGTATCAAAAATGTCGCATCGGTATAAAAGTAGGTAAACTATCTTCGTTTCAGGGCGTAGAGTATAAACTTAAAAAAAAATGTTTAAACAACGATACGTGAGTGATAAAAATACCGCGTAAGAGCGAACTCGGAGTTAATTCACTCAATTAGAATCAAAAATGTTGGAAAATTTAATACGCGATATTTTGGATAATGCTGAATCGCGCTTGAAATAGTGTCTGAAAATCAAAAAAGCGATTTTTTAAGGATATTTCACGAAAAGACATTTCAATTTATTAATATGAAAATTTATATACGTATTTGGGTAACGTTGAACTTCATTCTGATATTTTTTATTTATGTAAATAATGATTTTTAAAGCTGCTGTAGACGATCTCCAGGAGTAAGTATAAAAAAGCCGTCTTACGGTGAGCTAGATATCTTTGGACTACATCATGTGAAATGAGAAAACAAAAAAGATTTAGTTAATATAAGGTATATTATTTAGTCTTTGATCGAAATAATAAATAAAGTATTAATTTTCAACAAAACAGCAGCTTCTCAAGAAGAAATATCGATTTCCATAAAAGTTTTCGTCTTAGTTTGTTTATGAAATGGAAAATATTTATCGGCGAAAAAAAAACCTTCGATCAAGGAGTGAAAGATATATTCAGAGAGCTTGTGTATTAGAGACTGATCGGTTCAGCCGTTTCCGAGAAATCTTGCTCAACAACTAGTTTTGAGAAAAAAGCGTTCAAAGTTTCGAAGGCATTTTCAAACGCTCCGAGGCGTCTTTGCAAATTTACGCCTAACTTCGAAAATATTTGTCGAATCGACATGAAATTTTCCGCATATATATTTCAATACATGTATGTACATTACGAAAATGAAATTTAAAAAAAAAAAAAACGATTTTTGAAAAATCCAGACTAAATATCACCCCTTAATAATTCTGACACAAAGTTTCAGGTAACATACGGCGTATTTCGACCAGAGGAGCAATAAAGCGGTTATAATTATCAAGCACTGAGAAAAATTTCATTTGTTACAGTAACTAGAAAAATTCAATAAAAAAACCGTTTGAATATTGTTGGGATTACGAAAAACGAGGTACGCCTAACCATTTCGCGCTATCGTCGATCCTTTTTTGGTAATTGCAACGCAAAATCAGTTTGTTCAGTTTACTCTGCTTTTTCAGTTAAACAAGGCTTCAACGTCAATTTATCGTTGCACGAGCGTTAAATTTTCGCAACGGTTGTAAGAAAATCTAGCAACAGCGATCGTAACGAGGAAGAATAGTAACGGATACCAGACTTTCCGGTAACGGCTAGAAAACTAATTTTCATTTTCTACCTAGAAGTATATTTTTCGATTGTGGTAAAAAATGAAAATAGTTAAGGACCGAACGGTAACCGGAACTAAAAATTTCTCTCAGTGAGGATATCAAACCTCGGTTGTGAGAGCAATCTCATGATTGTACAAAGCGCACGCATAATACAAATGATTGTAATTCTATATGCCGAGTCAAAGAACCATCGGAGAATGGTAGGAATGACTGTTTCACCGGATCCGAGATTAGAGCGGTGCGATAGGCGCTTTACAGCCGCTAAGCACTCGAACGTTTCAATATCGTTGACACATCGTAGAATCACAAGTAGAGAGAATTGAGAATCGCGTTTCAATATCGCCGCGGCATTGGGTGCAAATTCACGGAACACCGATCGCTCGTCTTGCAAAAAGACGACGGCGTCACAATTGACGTCTAAAAAATCCTCCGCGTAGTGATTTTTGACGGGAAATTAATGCGCAGGACTTGCCTGCCCGTCAAATTCATCTTATTAACTTCCCTTCGTTCAGCGCTGCGTTTCTGTAGCGATTTTATCGTAATTTTTTGTCATTCTTGTTCTCATCCTTGTTCATTTTATTTCTGTTATTTATTTTCACATTCAGTGTGCTTCTGTGCTCCAGGATTTTTTCAAACGAGTTAAAACCGACCATCATCCCGCGGGACGCATGACAGAGTGCATTGCGCTTACCACTCCATTATACGCGTTGTCATCTTAACGAAGATGAATTAATTCCGTATCGATCCCGCGGCCTCTCTTCGACAATCTCCGTCTATCTCTGCTGCGGGTTTTCATTTGTAGACTTGCGAGAAAAGTTGTGTCGAAAATCCCGACGATGTCCGACGATTACTTTTGAGAAAAATAAACTCTCTTCGTTTGCGAGGAAAAAAAAAAACAAAAAAACAAAAGAAAAAAAAAACGAAAGAACATAAATTGAACTAATTGAGTGGATGTTGCGGGTTTGACGAAAATTCAAGCCCAAGTATGAGCGCAAACAAAGTTTTTCCTCTTTTTCCGTAATCTTAATTTTTTTCCGCTTATAAATTTTATGTAACAAGAATTATAAGTGTATACTTTTCCCCCTCACCCCGCGATGTAGAAACACCGCGCCGCCTTGAAGATGCAGGAATTAAATCCGAGCCGTCGAGGCATCGATAATTTAAGAATCAATCATCGGTTAAGAGATCGACAACGGCAGATGAGGTGGAAACCGCCGGCGCCACAAAGCAAAACACAGTCGCCCGCCCCTCGTTCAACAAAATCCCCGATGTCACGTTCCGGAAGATCCGGAGATGCGATAATATTGTCCAAGATATTTATTTTTCACTTCGCGTTGATTAGGTCCTTTTTTCTTACACTCAACGAAGCGCAATATCTCCAAGATTAAAGATATCGTCACCGTTGTACGTCCCAGTTGATAAAGAATTTTTCTTTTCCTTGTCTTTTCTTTCCTTTTTTTTCTTACAGACTACCGAATATCACACAAATCTCGATTCGCAAAAATTATAATCGTTAACTTGACAATGATACGCGAGATAAAAAAGATAAAAGCTTGCGAATGATTGAAACACTTCCAAGATAATTTTTCTATTTGTTTTACAATTTTGTATCGCAATTGCGAATTTTACTTCTCAAGAAATAATCGGGAAAAAATAAAATAAATCGCGAATCCGATTCGAACGAAACAGATACAAATTCAAATCTTGACACTTGCGCAAGTACAGACGGTTGCATAAGTAAATCAGATAAACGAATCGGACGACGTGCAAGATAAATTCATACCTTAACCGAGATCTATAATCATGTATGGAAAAATTGTGCAACAATCGTAATGCAGGACTGTGACAATACTTTGTCGCACATTTACTCGACGAACGAACAGAGTAGCGTGTATACCTTATACCTGAAAGAAAACACACGCGATCTTCAATTACCTCTAGGAATAATAAATTCTATTCGTAAATAGACGATAATTATCACTAGGCACGCGTTTCGCGATTGGACAGGTTGGATGTTGATGAAAATTATGAGTACAGACAGGTATAGTATTACAAGACAAGACGACTAGTCCGTTGAACCATAAGTAGGTACGGATATTATATACACGTATAGAAGTTTGCAGATACATAACGAAGGTAGACGGCAGTACAGTGCGAATAATAAGATGAAAACAAATGCGTAGAAGGAGGGGGGAAAAAAAAAAGAAAAAACAGAATCCACGACGCGGGATGAACGGTGGTTGGAAAAAGGCTGGGTAATATCGGCGTAATGCATCATCAGGTGGATATTAATAAATTGTACCTTATGCCTTGGGGGATGAAGGGGGGTGAGGGGGGGGGGGGAGGGGGTAGCCGGGAGTGCGGCAGGCCGAGATATCGAAGATCGCGCGATCATATCTAATGATAATCAGCGGACGGTTTACGATTGCTCGCTAGTCATAAATACGAGATCCCGCATTCCGCCAATTAACGGGTCCAACCTGCGGTCGCCTTGGGATCGATGCGCACGCGAGAAGAAGGCGGGAAATTCAACGGCCAATGACCAATCGCCGTTCCGATAATCTCGCCGGCTTTGCCGGGTCAAAATTCTTCATCCATTTTTTCAACTTTTCAACCTGCGTCGTACATCTCGAAGCGGCGTGTCGGCTCGAATCGCTCGTTTCTTCCCTTTACTTCGGATATATGTGTAATGTTAACCTTACATGTCCTGACCACAAGGGTCCTCGATGTCGTCTTCGACGATCAACTATCGCGTTCTTTTAATGCGAATGCAACGCGTGTTCCAGTTTTATTTACAAGAAATAAGAACGTAGATTGTACGGAGTACTGTGAAATGAAAATTTCATTTCTCTCTTCTACTCACCGATTGATGGCGACACGATCGAAACTACGGTAAGTCGTCGACTTGTGGTCGTGTTGAATATTCCATAAACAATGGCATTTTCTGTTCGACGCTTGCTGAAAAATTCACACATTTTACGCACACGAATCAGACTCCCAAAATGTCACGAAAAATAGTTAATTTCGAACGACCGTTCTTCATTTTCATTCAACGCAGTATCGCGATATGTTGCTAAAACCTTCTTCTAAGAATAAAATTTTGTTCTATAATTTTGAGAATATCGAATGATGGTGGACTATTACATACGCCTGAGAAAATAATAAGGTATATACACCCTTGCAGCTCTGAATTAAAGCTAACACGTAAAATACGTCAAGTTACAAAGTTTAGTAACGGGTGCCGAAAATTGGGAAAGTAAAAAAGTAAAAAGAATAAATGACTTTTGAATACCAATCCATATGAAAAACTCGATCTAATGCGCATCAATAAATTATAACAGTTTGACGATTTCGGGTATACAAGACAGATAAAATATTTAGGAAAAAAAAAACATATCAATAACACTATAATAATTGGATAAATACTAATGTCGCGAGATCTTTGAACGTTTAAAAACATACCTAAAAAACAAAGTATAAAAAAAAACATAAATGGTACACGAGAAATTAAGAATAAGAATGTACAGTGTGTGTATATATATTACTGGAAATTCGTGAACCCGCATAATTATCAGGGAATCGAAATGAAGAAGTTACGATTTGTTTATCGGCAAATTCGACGTAGAGTAATAAAACGATTCTTACTATCGCATTGAATGGGAAGACAGTAATTCGGAATTTAGAACTCTGGAGCGCGGTAAGCGTTTCCTTTCCTCGAGCCGTCTCTTCTCCTTGTTGTCCAGGAAGCCGTGTATAAAGACCGAATCTCGAGCTTGACATGCTGCAAAATGAATTTATATTGAAAGAAAGTTCTCATGCAAACATACGCATCTATACGTCAATCTGTCTCTCAAGGGTCGTTTCAACGCGGGCTAACCCCAAAGTTCTGATACTTCTGATTTTTTTGTGCGAAAGTGTTCCCTGAATTATAAATATTGAGAAAATTTTTACATCTTTTTCAAATCGGTTAGCGAATTATTTCAATTTTCGCGCCAAATTTTGAAAATTAAATGGCATTTTGAGACAAATTCTTTTGCCCTAGGTTAATTTTTTATCCAAAAACTTACAAACTCTCCACCAGGAATTTTTTTCAAAAAACCAATTTAATTTTCAAAATTTAGCGCGCGAATTAGAATAAATCGTTATCCGATTTAAAAAAAAAAACGAAAAAACTTCTCAACACTTGGACATCAGGGAAGACTTTTACACAAAAAAAAAAAAATCGAAAGTGTCAGAACTTTTGGGTTAGCCCGCGTTCGGAATATCAATCCCTCTGTACGTTACTACTGACCAATTTGCGTTCCGTCGGGGTTCCAGGCTGCGTAAGGAATTCGAGTCTTCTTAAGCGACGGAATTATCGCGTCGGTGACGTTGTCGAAACTGGCGTAAACCGGCATGGCTGCGTAGTAATTATCGGGATCGGCATGATCACGGACGAACCAATTGACGGCCATTTCCCCGGTGACTTTGTTCCACAAAACGGTGTCGACGCAACCGTCGAATTTTATCGCCCGGTAGCCGAGGGACATCTGACGCTGTATATTCCATATCGACAAACTGCCGTCGCCTTGTCCACCCCCGATGCAGAGGATGCTGCTTTCCCATGGATGCCACGCCATTGCCTGACAATCGGTCGAGAAATGCGTCGCGGTATTGTTTGTTCACTAATTTTAAAACAACGAGTGGCCGAGGTTTTTTTAGCGTTTCTTAAGGGGTACAAACCACCCCTAAAATTCATCCTCCCTCCCCCCAAGAAATAAGGGATGCAACCCCTGACAATAAGATGTACTAAACAATCTCCGATTGGTTTTCTTAAAAAGACATTCACGTCGATACCGACAAATCCTAAGATGATCTATTATCGGGGGTAAGATTTAGGGGAAATTTTTACCCCTTGTAATTCGGCTGAATCGGCTCTTGGAAATGAATATGTGTCCGATGTTCTTTAATGTACCACATCCCGTCGCAGAACGAAAGAAATCGGTAAAGAACACCTCGAGTAATTTTTTCGTAAGTCTACTTAATCAATTCTCAATCTAATTATGCAATTTCCAATTACTCTGACTGGAGAGAGGTAACCGATTTCCATGAAAGGCGTCAAGTCGGGCCAAGTGAATATCCGCACCGCTGCTTCCCTTCCGCCGCACGCGACATAGCGATCCTTGGGAGAAAAGGACACTGTCACAATGTCCGATACGGAGGCCTCAACGATATTTTTCTTTACGCCAGCGGGGACGTTTATCACCTCGAGGTAACCGCCGCTGCAACCACTGAGAAAATAATTTCGAACATTCTGAATCTGCAGTTACCGCAGCTACCGCATCCATTATTCCAAAGTAAAAAAAAAATAATGTATTATTCCGTTCTGACATTGCTGATCAGCGATCATTAATATGCGAACAGACAAACATACTTGGATAATAATCGTACGCTACTCACATGACTAAATAACGGTCGTCGTTTGACCAGGCGTAGCACTGTGGCTGACATGAGAAAGAGTGATTAGTGGCAGCGCATTTGAACTCGCAGCAAAATTTGTTGGAACCTATTCTGTAGACACTGGTCAACGATGACGATCTTCCTATCGCTATTTTCCTGCCTACGGACACGAGGACGTGAGTCGTTACACGAATGAACTCGATAAAGTATACGCGATTGTCGATACTTGACCAGCTTGATGTAATCTCGGTCTCAAAAGCACCCGCTCGTCACGATCGTTACCTGAATTACTGAACTTCACCGCGGTGCAGGTGTCGTGAAAGAGGAACTTCGAGTCATCGGCGTTGAGTTCGAAGTTTCCACTCATGACGTAGACACCGTGATCCACAGCAGCAGCCAACATGTTCATGGAGCTCCAGTCGAGGAGACTTTTGCCTGCGTTTATGATCGAAATAATAAAATGAGAAGGCGGAATCCTGATGTACGGACAACCGGACAGAGTTATCGAGGTGCTCACGTAGGCTCGGCCGGAAATGCGGAATGTCCAACATCGTGTAAGGCTTCCCGATCACCGGGCATCTCCGGGGCCTGACGGGCCACTTGTACTCGTCCAGAGAGTCGTTCGTCTCGTCAAAGTTCCTTGGCCTGCCAGCTAGAGTGCCGGGAACGGTCTGTGGTGCCGAAGTCCTTTGCGAGAGTTGCAACAGCCTTTGGCGTCCAGCGCCTGGAATTATAGTCTCCAGGGCACGAGCCATTGACCGTTTTTGCCACGCCAAACCCATGCAATTTAGCTGGAAACGATTCCCGGGCGATACTTAACCGCTTGGCAGTACTGTCAATTATATTATGAACGGAACGTTTATAAACGCTCATTAACTCTCTCTCTCTCTTTCTCTCTCTCGCTCAAGTTCAGCATAAGAATAGAGATTCCCAAGGCTCCAATTACCTCGGGCGTACGTGCCGCAGCTTCTCCGTTGTGCATATATAAACCCGCTCATATAGTATGTCTACTTACCCGTAGCCTAATTGATAACCCTCAAAGCTAAGCGGGGTATCAAATATATCGCGTTAATTCAATCCGAAAGCATCTATTACGGGCGCAGGCTAATTAAACTGGTCACGCTACTTGATCGAATATGGATCAGGAGCTTAAGGCGGGGCGTAGAGCTTCGAAAAAATGATGCCCGTAACCCGGGACAAACAATTGTGACGAGTCATGTAACGAATGTAAATATTTAAGTACTCGCGAATGCGAATATACATCTTTAAATCTGGCTCCATTTCGCTATGGCTAAAAGTTGACAATTGATTGACTGACAGGTAGACACCGTTCACGCGTTACTACAAACAGCCAAGCTGATCCGAATTAAGCCCGGTGTTCGTTCGATTATTTAACGACAAATTGATAACAGAAATGAATTAATTTTTAGGTTAGAGCGTGATTAAAACGGGATGACAAACTTTTATAGTAAAATTTCGTTATCAAACTAATGTTTTTTGTCTTGTTTCATATTATTTTCGCAATTCTCATAAACAAAATACGAAGTATTTGTGACAGCAGCGTTTGCAAAAAGTTCGCACGATTTTTGTGAATGCGGATGCGAATGCGAACGCGAATGTTCGTTACATCACTAATTGTGACAATATCGTCACCGGTTCCTAGGTTGAAAGCAAGTTTCGTGCATTATGTATGAATTGAATTAGCAGTGTACTTTGAGATCGTCGACTTAACTGATCTGGGTTCAAAAAAACCGCAGGCGTTTTCGTCGTGCGTCGGTGCGGATAAATAACCGCGCGTCCGTATCGCGATACTAAAATAAGACGTGAAAAAGAAATAAGTTAAAGAATCACAAAATTACATCGGGCTGCACGTTGACGACCGTCGTAAAATCGATGCTAATTCGAATGCGCTAATTGACGGTGGGATTGGTATAAAACGAATAATTGGACCGTATAATATATTAAAAATGATCGTATGCAAATTTCGTACGCGTATGAATTCCCAATCCGATCGTCATCGTATATTGCCTCTTGTACCGTCTCGACATTCATCGACATATTGTAAAACTGCTGTTTGGTGTAGTGTGGTGGAGTGTGGTAGCCTGCACATGCATAGCACACGTGTCAACCTTGTCTAAATAGTCGCGTCGCGTCGTGTTAGCCTCGAGGAAGAGGGAAAAAGGATCCTGGCAAAAGAGAAAGATTGAGAGATTGAGAGAGAGAGAGAGATAGAGATAGAGAGAGATGACTCGGTAGGTAATTACAGTTGTCGGTAAAAAATGAATGTGTAAAATAAATAATAAATGCTACTACATCGAGACATGCAGCGTTGAACGAGGGACCGATAAGCTCGTGGGCGTCGGGTTAACGAGGCACTTGAGATCCGTCTAGCATTCGGTAATTAAAAACCGAAGCTGATCAGCATAGGCCGAAAGGCTTACGAGTCTAAAAACTGTAAATCGAGTTATTTAGTGAAAATACTGTAAATCGCGCGTTCGAAAGTAGGCTGAAAATGACGTTAAACTCGTTCGATAGTCAGCGTCCGATCGTTTCGCGGTATTATTACGACGTTGTAAAGAAGTAGAAGAACGTAAATACGCGACGTAAGTTCGGAATAATTATTGATAATTGACCTCACGTCGTTAGGCAAGTCGAGGATACGTCCTGACGTTTTCTTCGGAAGTTCGTAGACGAGAGCGTGATGCGCAACTTCCAGGTTGTGACCCCGTCTTCGAGGTATAAATCTATCGACGTAGAACCGCGTCGGCGGAACCGTTCGCCCGTCGTATTTATGCCGGTGAACAAAGCTTCTCACGGGGTTAGGTTTATCCTCACGAGATGCGTAGACCGGCGTGGATTCCTGAAAAAATAGAGAAGGCGTTTCAGCGAAAGGATCGCAGCGAGCAGGGAGAATCGCGGGAAAGGACTTCGCCCGTTCTCCAGGGTGAGACCGTCACGGTCACCCCCTTGGCACAATCGGGTCTCAAACCTGGTCCTATCCATCACGAGCGTCCGCGACCTGGACGGCCAGGTGTTCGCTGGGGGTTGCCGAAAAAAGAGCGACGCCTCACCGGGTCAGCGTTACGCTGTGCCGGTAGGTATACCCATAACGCCGCTCTCTTCTAGGCGTGCATAACGACGCATACGAATTACCGGAGATCACGGGGCCCCCAGCTGAGGAAACCCTAAAGCCTGCGGAGTGAATCCGCAGGATACGGCGAAGGGCGGACCGAGGATCCCGGTAAAATGTTGGATTTTACCTATGGCCAAGCGACCGTTGGGCCCCAAACCACCGCAAATTGGCATCGCGACCGTTGTGCGAATTCTGTGTACACTGAGAGAAATTTTTATTTCCGGATACCGCTTGGTCCTTAACTATTTTCATTTTTTACTACAATCGTAAAATATAAATCCCAGCTAGAAAATGAAAATTAGCTTTATAGCCATTACCGGAAAGTCTATTATCCGTTACTATTCTTTCTCATTACGATCACTGTTGCTAGATTTTCTTGCAACTGCTGCGAAAATTTAACGCTCGTGCAACGATAAATTGACATTGAAGCCTTGTTTAACTAAAAAATTAGAGTAAGCCGAACAAATTAATTTTGCGTTGCAATTACTAATTAAGGATCGACAATAGCGCAAAATGATTACGCGTACCTCGTTTTTCGCAATTCCAACGAAATTCAAACAATTTCTTTAACGATACCTGTTTTACTGAAGTTTTCTAGTTAATATAACAGATGAAATTTTTCGCGGTGTAGGCACGAGTGTTCCGCGACTTGCATCCCCGCTTTCGCGCCAGCAGCAAACGGCGGGATAAGCCTGCGAGCGGAAAGAGACGATCGGCTTTCTTGCGTGATGTGACATGAAAGCGAGCTTGAGAAAAACGCGCGATTTTTCGACGCGCAGCCACGCCGAAACGGAACAACAAATATCCGGCGATCCTGTCTGGTCGGTATATGACGGACCCCCAAAGGACTCCTGCGGGAATACTGACGAGGGGCGAGGGGCAGAGGGAATGACATGTCAGCGAGAGCGTAAATTAATGCGCAGTGTTTCTCGCTAAAAATAGGGGGACGTCCATTGGGGGTCCGAAACCAGTTTCCAATGTGCCGGATCGCCATACGGCTTGCATTCTTCTATATCGCAGCGTTCTCTCTTCATCTCTCTCCTCTATCTCTCTCTCTCTCTCTCTTTCCATTACCTCAATAGGTGGAAGCGTTTTACTCCATGTCACACAAGAACACAGCTCTTGCAAGAAATTCATCCACATTCTCTCACATTCATCCCTGTTTAGGGGATGGAATTTTTCACAAGTGAAAAGAAATCACTGTGAAATTAATGAGGGTATAATTTGGTGTCGATCCAACGGTAACTGATGTCAATTTACCACTATCCGATATCGTCGAACTTGGAATTGGTCGCAAAAAATTATCTCACCGTAGTCTACGGACAATTTTGGGCAGTTTCAACATCGCCATTTTTTCAGTGCGTGTCGTAACTTCAAGGATCGCTTGGTACCTTCGACACCTTCCAACGCTTCTGATTTTGGACAAGATCTACCGCTTTTTTTTCACCCGCTTTCTCTTCCCGATTTGACTCGAAGATCCTGCAATTTCGGTTTTAAACGTATCAGCTACGTCTAGATGGCAGAAATATGGTATAGAGTGATAAATAATTTCGGAAGTACGTAAGACTCGGACAGATAGGCGGGTATGTATAACCTACAGCCTCCATGGTAGCGCGTGGAACCAGTTTAATAAGGGGGCAGTGTCCAGGGGTCACCGAACATTGTAAATCCTATGGTGTTTAACCCCGTCACACCACCATAGTGTGTTAGGTACTAAAGACAGGAGGCTCCCGTCGATCCAGCCTGCACATCCTTATTCCTGCAGAATTTAACAACCGCTGGTCACGTTCCGCGTCACCTTTCCGTCACGTGACATTCCCCACAATTCTTCCATCTTATTCTCGCCGTCTTTCCTATTTCAATCACTTTCTTGAGTAATCGTCGCACAGCCTTTCCTGCAAGGACAGCGCTGATCAAACGCAACATATTTCGTTCGTTTGTGATGTTAGAACATCGATACCGGTGTACGCTTTAAAGACGTGAAAAGAACCGCGAGGCTCAAAGACGAGTCTGGTCCACGTTTCACCCTAATCCTTGGACGCAGTTTCCGCGTCCCCCATAATCCCATCTTACTTTAATAATCTTTAAATGCTCAAACTGCGGGGGTCCAGAAGCCCGAACGTGTTTGGTGAAATTTCAATGTGACGTGCTGTATTTCTGGGTATGATCACTGCAGGACCACGCATCGTTTACTTCGCAGATCTGTTCGACAGTTCCTTTTCCTTACCTAAAACAAGTTGCGAAAAATGATAGGAGAATAGACAAGCATAGAGTCCGTGATTCTCATTAAATCAAAAACGCGCTCAGCTGCCACGGAGACTAGACGGCAAAGCTCTCGGTCTTAGCTTTATGCAAATTAAATTGCGGTGGTCTTCGACGAGCTTGCAGTAAGAAACCGGCGCGCGTCGCACCTTGGCGGTCGTCGTTCACCCCATAAATTAAAGACACCCTCTTTTTGCCCCGTATATCATATCGGACCTCGTGTCCAGCC
Organism: Neodiprion lecontei; assembly: GCF_021901455.1. Taxonomy (NCBI): domain Eukaryota; kingdom Metazoa; phylum Arthropoda; class Insecta; order Hymenoptera; family Diprionidae; genus Neodiprion; species Neodiprion lecontei. Next base: position 7,269,680 of record NC_060264.1, on the reverse strand, counting down.
ACGACAAGTGACGTCACCGAATGATCTCGACCCGAGGTTAAGATCCCGTCGATCTCTGACCGTTTGCTACAAGTTAGAAAATGGAATTCCAATATTTTTTCAGGATATCAAACCCTGACGACCGTGCTGGCGTTTTTTTCACTTTTCGTCAGATTTACTGCCATGTCACAAGAGATTGACGAGCTTATGTTAATACGCAAGTAGGCAAGAAAATCATTCCCGTCCCGCTGATGACACAAAATTTATGGACTCGGCTGGTACTACAGTTGTTACCGTTAACGCAAATTGAAGTGGCTGTTTTTACTTCTACCCCGGGCTAATTTCTGTCTCGGTTACGCTGCCGTTTTTTTCATTACTCTCGGACGAACGAGAAGAGATTATCAAACTTCTCGAGGTCACGCTCCTCGGTATATAGATATAAATTAGCCAAGCTGCAGGAAGAACGTATTTGCATAAAGCTAAGATTTATATAAGAAGAGAGATGGACAAAAAAAAAGGGAAGGTTAAATGTAACGTGAGGTGGAGTTAGGAGGGAGGAGAGACTATATCAACAGCTGCAAGCGGCGAGAGAGCGATATATCGGTTATACTGTGAGACATCAAGGATGATTTTCCCATAGGTGGTGGTAACGAAAATATAGGAGACCCCCAACAAAGATGAGGTCAAGACTGTCTATGTTTTGTCCCGGATCGTAATAATCTCCTTAAACCGACGGGGCCAACTGGTTTGGACATTTCTTTCCAGGTAGGGGGATAAATTCTTACGACGTAAGGTGGTGAAGGGGTAACCGTCTATAATTATTCGATACAGGGTGTCCACTGAACAGGAATTACAAGACTAGTTCCCCGTCCGTTTTAATCTTGCACGTATACCTAATACCTTCTTTCCTTCAAATCGTACCAGACCGGGGCATAAACGGCGCTTATTGCATTCAACCGTTCATCGCGCGTCGTCCGAACGATAAAAAAAAAAAAAAAAAAAAGAACCACCAACAAGAAATTACACGAAAAGTTAATTCACTTGACTCGTGTATATTTTATCAGTTTTACCAACATTCTTTTTCTTCCTTCTTTCCCTCGCCTCGGTAATTAATTACCCAATCAATGCTCCGCTCGGACACGTTCCATAAAAGGTGTCAGCAGTCCCGTTTTTTCTTCAAGCTCTTCTTCTTCATCTTCTTCTTTTTCTTCATCTTCCTACCGCTTCTTTTCGATAGTAAAAAATGTATTCGCATGGATTTCCGACAGCAACAGTCTCCAATACCTACTCGCGATCATATGCGAACGGGAAGTTTTTTGGTAAATACGACCGATTCTCGAAGGCGCCAATCACCGACATCTCGCCCACCGTAAGGTCGCCCCGTGAAAATACTGTCCCGAAGTACGGTCTCGTTTAAGCGCTCGGTCCGCGGACATCATTTGTTCATTCTAACCGGTGGCATCTTCCCACGGTGCTACCGGCCACTGGACCGGTCAGCAGATGACATCACACTGCACGCACACAGATTTCCCCCCCGGCAACTCCGGCACTCTTCGACAAACCAACACACCCGGAGACGCGGTACTCGGTCCATTAAGACACAGCATCACCTGCAGTCCAGTAGGTCAGGCTCGCAGGGGTCGCAGGAAGGGTTGGGCGATCTACACAGGGGGTAAAGCGTCTTCCTTCTCTTCTCTTCCAAGCCCGGTCAGACAATTTTTCTACAATTCGATGGAGGTAAGTTTCGATGGAAGTTCGGTGAGTGTGGTTACAGTTGTGGTACCTCCTTAGCGCTGATTGCAATCCGTTTCGGGGACGGAAAATCGAATATTCCCGTTAAAGACATGACGAGTAATATTTTATCTACTGGAAGCGATCTGAATCGTCGAGACGCCCGTAGCGCAATATCGCATCCTCCGAAGTCCAACGCTTGCAGCGATGTTCCTAGACCCGCGTGCTTTTTGATCTTTTTGCGTTACAGAGTAACGGACTCCTCGAAACTCGAACTCGATTTAATAATAATAATAATCTTACGCGTAAGGGGGGAGGGAACGAGCTGAGAAGTATTCGAAACTGGCATGTATCGAGGTAGGCACGCAGGCAGCAAGGCAAGGTAGGTTGGTACAGTGTAAGCGAGGGCGGGCGTAACTGCTTGTAATTAATATCATCGGGCCCAAGAAGTTATAGATGGAAACGAGTAATTAGCATAATTCCGTGTCGATACAAAATCGATAACGGGCACACAAGTCCGTCGGTTTTTCTTTTTTTTTTTTTTTTTTTTCACACACAGGCTCGCCTCGCGTGTGCGGTGAAATTTCTCATGCGGCACTGCGCTGACATTTTCAAATATCGGAACAAGCAATCGGCAGTAAAACGAAACCCTCGGGAACCGTCATGAGCATAAGGACGAGGGTTGAATTTCCGCTTTCGTTCCTTGCGAAACATCGTACAAATTAAAAACATCGATGTTCCCGTGTAAACTCCACCGACTCCGAGGTATCATCGGGCCCCCTTTGACATTGAGATGAGTTCCTCGTGTGCAATCGGACTTGTTATGCTATCTTGCGTCTGACGGCGTATTTTTGTTACGCGTTGGTTCACCGCGGCGTATCTCGAGTTATGGGGATTAATCCGTTGCCCAACTTGTCCACTGTTAGAATCCGAGTCGTGAGATTTTAGCAAGGACACGGCCCGAGTAGAAATTTAGACCCTACTGTAAGCCTACAGGTACCAAACAGCGCATTATCTAGTACTTTTTGGTCCTCGCGATCTATTCAGAACCTTGAGAGAGCTATGTTTTTCATAGTTGGACCCCTTGTGGAGCTTAACGTCCTATTATAACCTATTCCGGTACTCTATGTGATACTCCTCTGATATGAGAGCCAGTTTAATGTCTCGAGGTCCTCAAAAAGTATTGCGGTAGTGTCCGGATTGGTGATTATATTATTCTATTTACTCGGAATGATTAGATCCGATAAGGCGTCAAGGTAGCGAAGGTATAATAATTCAAATAGTTGCCTGTTACCAAAATAATAAAGAATACCCCAAACCTAAGATTTTTAACCACCCGAAAAAGTAAACAACACAATTGATAATTATCAGAGTATGAAAAATGAATTTGAATAACATTAGTTGTTGTCATAGTAATGAATATTTTTTTAAGTAGGTATTTAATTTTCGGAAGTATTGATCTAAATATTCAACGACTGAAATTGTACGTTCAATGGTAAAGGACCTGTAGAGGTTTCAAAGATGTCCTATTTTGAACCTAAACGTGGAAGAAACGGAAATATCGGGCAAGTTTAGATGTGAAAAAGCTTCTCTTTTCAATTTAAAGTTAGTCCTCCACAGGTCCAACTACGTCCTACCAAACGCAGGACTTGCACGCGTACAAGAGGTTCTAAATTTTCGGGTACCCGCGGTTTTCCACTCGAGTATTCGAGGTGAGGATCCCGAAGACTGTGAGATCGGGTACTTCGGACTGCGATTAGTAGCGTGGCGTGATATCCGTTCAATGGTAACATTATGAACCATCTGCCACACGAATGCTCTGTCGTACACGATGTACCTCGATAATTAGTTTGTTTCCGAGAAGAGGGCCCAGCCACATCTGTCCGAGGTTGCCCGCTCGGGAGCTCGTATACCCAAAGTCAAGTTGCAGGGACTTATGAACGCCGGATCCATCGATCCTGATCTACGGGTAGGAAAATCCAGCGAAAAAAAAGGAACAGGTTAGGGAGCACTATCGGGTTACATCCTTTCATTCAATCTCGACGGTACGGATCACTGCCAATCGGAAAGGTTGAAATTGCACGGTGATTGACTGCCAATATTAAATTCCTGCGACGTTGTTGGTGGGTACTGAACGTATATATCTTCGAGCGAGATGATAAAAGGAGAAAAAATTAACTCGTCAAGAGGAGAAGGATGAGGATGAGGAGGTGAAGGAGGCGAATGCCGCGGCCCACGACTCCAGGCTACCGAAGATGACTGAGAGATTTATATACTTGCCTCACCGGGAGGAGTCCACTACTCTGCGTTGAAAGCGATTAATAAATCGCCAAGGGCCCGCGTTGCTTCGCCGGGCGTGTGCCACAACCACTCTGAGAATACTGCTCGATTCCCGGAAGCCAAGCACGCCAGCGAGTGTCTCCGTACTGCAGGGCGATCTTACCGTTACGTGAGATTCGTTTCTTCGTTTCTCTTATTTTTATAACTTTTCACAAGTCTTTCTCCGAATCTTCAAACTGCCATCAGCCGACCATGAGATCAGCTAACTCGTTAAATTTCTCCATCGTGATATTTCGTGATACATTATCGTTATGGCACTGCGAAACGTTTGAATATCAATGGTTTATCCTTCACATTTTCATATCAGGCTTGTGAAAGTTTGCACACGAGTTGTAGAATCTATGCAAAAAAGTAATCTCCAATTTTTCAACTTATCGCTCATTTTACGTTCCTATGCACAAGTGATTCAATCTAGACATCATGCTTCGTAAATTGGTACGTCGGTCTTTATGGAAATGGTGCAGGTAGCTGTCTCCAGTGTTTACCGAGCCGTTACAAAATCGATTATCTCTGCTCATTTTCGAACATATACCAACAGCCTTAAACTGATCAATCGCCCATTCCGTTTCATTCCGCGAGTATGATGCTTGACTGATCGATCGGGTAAAGGACAGAGCCTGCAGCGTTTTCGTTGATCTTGAACAGTAGGTTCGACCCAACGAAAACGGTGAACGAGCATCGCTCTTGCCCCACGGATGTGCATGGGAGTCAGAGAGTAAAGAAGGTGGACTTGGAGTTTGACAAGCCTCGTAGACCTAGAGTCGCGAATGCCCCACCTCCTCCGCCTCCTTTTCCACGTCGAATACCTGCCTAGGCAAAGAGAGACGGGCAATCCCGGCTTGCGAAGAGAGCGTTAGATCGAACGTTAGAGCTGGGCCAGCGGGCTGATTGGCTCGCGGATTGCTCTCGCGCCAACCCAACGGGTTGGACCATCGGAGAGTTGAGCGAAGTTCGAGGGGGGGATCCGTTCCCCTCCTCTCCCTCTCTCTCTCTCTCTCTCTTTATCTCACTCAGAGTCCGCTCCCCTCTGGTTCCCCTTTCTCCATCGTACATACGCGTTTGTCCTGTGGCGTTGCAGAGCAATCGGCGAGTAAAGGTGGGCAGGATCGCCCTGCGGTATCCTCGGCAAGTTTCGTCTGCACAGGAGTAAAAATGGTAGGAGATGACGGACCGGGGATGCTGGGAGAGAAGCTTCCTCTACGAAATCGGTCAGTGCGATGTCGTCAGAGGACTCGCGCCCTTCGCAAAGCGCGGTTCCTCGTCATCCCGGCACCTTTGACCTCGGTGGAAAAGCGCCTCGCGTTCGGGGTGCTCCGGTCTTGCGGTACTCGGATCGTCGTGGTCTCGGTGCGTCGATAGCCGAACGGCGCGGTTCTACGTCCGCGAGTCCGCAGCTGCTCGATCTACACGGGAGTGGATCGGAGAGGAAGAGGAACGGCGGTGTGGCCTGAACAGAGCGGCGTCCCCCGGATCGGGAAGGGAACTCGAGCAGACCTTCAGTCGCTCGCTGATGCTTCTTCGAGGAGGATCATCGCGCAAGGTGACCCCTCTCGCCGATCACGAGGAGGAGAGGAGCGAGGGGAGGAGGTGGACGACCGCGTGCATTCGCTCTTATAATCCCGGTCCTCCAGCACGCGGAAAGGATCGAGCCAGCGAGCCTCGTTATCGCGCCGTAAGCCTCAAGGAAAATCGGTTCGGCGTATCGGCGCGGATTCGCATTCGGAGCGTTGTCATTAAGCTCCGACAATTTCGATTCGTTGACGCAGTGTTGTTTGCGGTTCGTTAGAATTTTCTTTTTTTCGTTTTTGGTTCGTTTTTTTTTTTTGTTCTCTTTCGTCAACAAATTCTCGGCAGAGGGACTCCAGCCTCGAATCATCGCATCGGATGTGACAATGTGACAATGTTATCGTGGCATGGTATTATCACTTTTAGTACGATCAGTGAATATCTAGATGCGAATAGATTCGCCTGAATATAATTCTATATAATAATAGAGAACTCTTGTACACTGACGGCTGCTTTTTTGCGCAATTTTTCATCACGGGAAGAATTGTAAATTTTTAACTCGTCTTAGTTTTCGTCCGCGGAGATTGTTGTGAGGTTGTGTTTACGCGCATACTTTCAAAGATTCGTGATGCTTCGTCAACAACGATTCTGTACAATGACAACTTGATACAGTTACGAACTAACGTGCAGTGAACAATAATTCCAACCGAGCACGTTGCAAATTAATTGTTTAAAAGAAAACACAAAAAAAAAAAGGAAGAAAATCACGTCTAAAATAAACGTAGCGACATTTATACTCCGATGTATATATTTTTTTTTTTGTTACTAGAAGAATATACATCTAGGTAAATAAAAATGTCCGCATGCCAATCGAAAGTAACAAAAGTGTGACTCGTTGCGTGGTGCAGGTGATATCAACATGACTCTCTCTATAATATAGTCGAGAAGTGACATCGACGCGCGAACAGGCGAGATCTTAAGCTTCGCGGCTACTTCATCGGGGACTTGACTAAAACTCCTGAAACTACGGTGAGTCCTGATATTTTTCCCCAAGTTTCTTCCGCTTCGATTATAGAGGTGTTAGAAAAATTAAGCAGGCGGATTGTTTTTTTAAGCTGAATTTTACGCTGGTGCAGCTAACGCGTGATAGTTAAAGGCAAGTTTTGCAATCTTAGGCTTCTTGGATTTTACGTATGCGAGAGATAAGCAAAAAAAAGACATTTTGCAACATTTTGCAATCGACACGTCGTGTATATATATAAAGGGTATAATATAGGAATGCTCTCGAGCAGTGTTGTACAACATAACGCGGCGTGAACTTCGGAGCCGTTGAAATTTCGATATGTCTGTATAATACACACACATGCCGGCCGTATAATAATATCGAGGCGGCAGTGGGTATCTAAATATGTCCACGTCGCGTTGGATGACACACTAACCTTAACGTATATGTCAAACGTTAAAAACTACAAGTCAGAGTCGACTTGTTCGTCAGAATATACATCTCGGGTGTGCCTATTCAGGGGAACTAATAGTTAATTAGCTGTCACTATATAAGCTAGTGGTGTATAATATAAAGCGAGTTTTGCAGCTACCGCTTATGCCACGACTCGATTTGATTTCCCCATAGCTCAATTACACACACACACACACACACTCAAATTAATGCAAATGAAACGCTCATTAAAATTCTCGACGTTTAGAAAATTGAAATCCATGAAGAAATTTGTGAAACGGCAAAAACTTGATACCGAAAAGAAAGAAAGAAAAGAAGAAAAATGAAAACAAAAACCGAAAGAAATGAAATCCCTAAAAAGAATAGAAGGAAAAAACAGGTCAGCTGTTCGGGCAAAGAGATCGTTCACCCTCTTACCATGACGCTGCGTTTGCCTCGCGCAACCTCCGTCTTACGGATTTCTACCCAAGAATTTCATGCTACCATTTTTTTTTTTTTTTTTATCTTCACCAAGTGTGCAACACCGTGTATACATGTATAACTTCATCCAAGTACATGTATAAGTTCATATTATATACGGATGTGTAAGATACTGCAAAGAATAAGTTTTATTTCACTCATACGGGGCAAATCTTCAAAATTCAAATACCACGCGAAACCAATGAGCATATCTGAACGGAAGAATATGAGGCTGGTTCTTCTCTGATACGATTAAAAAACAATTAAAAAAAAAATATATATATATATATATATATATATATACATGACTTCCCGGCTCGGTAGCCTACGGCTATTCTAGTCGCGCTCTACGCGACTATATAGATCGATTGGAGATGGTAACGATTCACGGAAGAGCACCAACCAACCATACATACGTATACATCTATAAGAGTAAAAACGTTGTACGGTACGAGCGTAAGAAGGTTCGCTAGAATTACGAGTAATAGAGAAAAATGGAGAAAAAAAAAGTACGAAAAACGATTAAAAAAAAATTAAAGAGTACGGTCGAAACGGTATACGTATACATTTTACATATATGTATATATATATATATATATTTGTTACACATATACATAAAACAAAACTGTACAGTACCAAGCTCCAACGGCACTCCGTACTACCTCTACATATATGCAGATAGTTGAGTAACATTTTTTTTTTTTTTTTTCTCTTTCGATGTTTGAATATTTTTGAGAATGTATATGAAAAGAAGAACAAGGGTAGCAATTTTTGCTGCATCGAATTTACATGGCCGTTCACGTCTGTTTTGGGATGAAAAAGATCAGGGTTAAAGATCCCTAGAATCGAGAAAAAAGAAACTAGAATCAGCTGGGCGAGAGACGGTGGTAGTGGTGCATGGATCGGTTGGGTTGGGTTGGGTCGGACTCGCTCGAGGAACGGAGAACAGAGGCCAGACTCTTGGCTCTTGTTGCTGGCGGCTGGCGGCGACGTCCAGGTCGTGACCTTGCCAGGGCCTCGGCTGCCCAACCGCTAACCAGTTCATTTACCTACCTCCTCGAGATCCTCGGCTGCCTCCCTGAACGGGCGGCTCCGAGCTTCGAGAACTTGGAGTACCTTGCCAGCAACAAGGTCCAAGACCAAAACCGCGCAAAGATTCCGCTGTGCAAGTGAGACTGTCGAGGAGCGTGGAAACGGCGATCGGAAGCCTGCCGGTGCACAAATCACGGGTGCATACGTCAGGGGGAACGTTAACAAAGTCCGACTTTTCTATCCCGAGCTTTTACTGCCTCGGATCCTTGCTCCGGGCAACGCGAACGCATTCATGCATCCCACCGCTGATCGAGGCATGTGAAATTCACGGTACGCGACTCGGCAACAATGTGTACACTGCACTGGGTCGTAAATCGGCGCTGCATGAGCTGAATACTGAGATTAGATCCGATAGTACCATTTTTCCCAAGTCTAACAAAACCGAGTTGTTGAACAATCTGGTATGCACGACGATCACGGACGAACGGTAATTCACTGCACGCGTCTCCTTATAAACTCCCAAGGCTTTATGTCGACTCTGAACATATATCCGAAATTTTCACAAATTTTTCTATTCGAGATCGGTAATTATTCCTACGAAAGAATAGCCATCGGAAAGGCTTGCGAAAGCTTGATTGCCTTCGATCGTCATTTGGCACATATTTTCTTCCTCGTCGGTTATCGCGGCAATTTCATTCTCTTGTAATAATGTTTCTTCTCTTTATGTACATACACGCTACACACGCAGTATCCTAGCTGGCGTAACTAAACATCAAAACTGCTACCTTGCCTAGGCGTTAGCTGGTTGCATAATGTGTTGTTGTGCATTAGCGGGATTATACGGTGATTCGGAGTACAGTGTAATACGAAATGTGATAGGTGCATTATGCCTGCGTGATACGAACGTTTCACAGTCGGCAGCAATAGCCGTGCAACCAGTCTTATGTAAACTGAGAGAAATTTTTAGTTACCGCTCAGTCGTTAACTATTTTCATTTTTTACCACAATAGAAAAATATAGTTCGAGATAGAAAATGAAAATTAGTTTTATAGCCGTTACCGGAAAGTCTATTATCCGTTACTATTCTTTCTTATTACGATCACTGTTGCTATATTTTCTTGCAACTGTTGCGAAAATTTAATGCTCGGGCAACGATAAATTGACGTTAAAGCCTCGTTTAACTAAAAAAGTAGAGTAAACCTCGCAAACTGATTTTGCGTTGCGATTACCAAAAAGGGATCGACGATAGCGGAAAATGGTTACGCGTACCTCGTTTTTCGTAATCCCAACAATATTCAAACAGTTTTTTTAACGATACATGTTTTACTGAATTTTTCTAGGCACTGTAACAAATGAAATTTTTTCTCAGTGTACGACTGCAGGCTGAAAACGAACGTTACACGCGCACAGACGAATGCTCGACGTCATATCGATACCGTCGTATAAAATGTTGTATCCGTGAATCCTTTACAGGAGAGTGCGAGAACTGTTTCAATTGTTTCCCACAACGAGTTGCAACGAGTTTCCAATTTGAGGGGGCAATGGTGTGTGCGCAGTATTTATATTATATTATATTACTCATGTATACCCCTGGTTAATTACACGCTATTAGTAGACCGCAACCTCTATGTACCCTGCATTCGTAACGACCTTATATATATATGTATATATATGTATATCTATTACGTACTCGGTCCTATTTTACTGCCCGCTGCACCGCGGCGTATAATATCGTCGTCGGAAAAAAAAAAAAAAAAAAAAAATCAACAGTGCCGGAAAACGAGCAGCTATGCGCGGTTAATAGATACTTTGCATAATTAGTTTGGCGGTAATTTATACGTTTATAACTGCAGCGCGCCCTGCACGCCTCGATTCCGTACATAGACTTTTTGCGAGTTTCTACCGGCGCACACTTCCCAATCGTGCTTTAGTCGGAGAAAAATAATCCCACCAGGCCGTCAGCGACTCGAGTCGTAGATAGATGTACGGTGAAAAAAATTTCATTTGTTACAGTAACTAGAAAAATTGAGTAAAACAGGTATCGTTAAAGAAACTGTTTAAATATTGTTGGAATTACGAAAAACGAGGCACGCTAGGAAACTGATTTTTATTTTCTACCTAGAACTGTATTCTTCGATTGTGGTAGAAAAATGAAAATAATCAAGACTGAGCGGGTAACCGGAATTAAAAAATTCTCTCAGTGTAATATAATTTCGGCCTGAAGAGTTGGTCGATTTTTAAATTCTCAAGACACGCGTGTGCCGTGCCGGTAATGGACCGCGTGTAGATTGGGCAACGGATAGAAAAGCGTATCGCGTACATTCTGGGAAGGGTGAACGACGGAGGGACGGGGAATAAACCGCACGGTTAATTAACCGATGCGTGGATTTTCAAGGCGGAGAGAATCGAGGACAGATATTCTGATTGCTTTTCAAACTAGACTCGGATGACGCTGGGATCCTGTAATAGATCACCGGATCGGAAGATCCGTGACCAGCGGAGCGCCGCGCGTTTATAGACAGAAGAACCGGGAGAGAGAAATAGCGGCGGTAAGAGAGATAAAAAATAAAGGTTGATAAAAGAGAAGAAAAAAAACAAACAAAAAAAAAAAATTGACAAAAAATTCTCACGCGGGAGGGGGGAACGAAAAAAACCACGCTCCGGCCGCTCGGAGAGAAGACGTGGAATGGCGGTGCGGAATGAAGCTGGAGCAGCCGCTTTCCGTAGCTCGCGGAGCGAATGTCGACCACGAAACGTACCCACCCATCCACCCACCCACGCTGTTACGTATCTCTACGGCTGTACGTGCCCGTCTGTATACCTGTATATGCCTGTACAACTATGCCAATACACACTGCGATACGATGTACGTGCATGCCTGACGAAACGGAATATCAGAGATCGATTAAACGCGGGAGGGCTCGAAACGATACCGCTTCGCTTCAACCTCGATGGCCGCGCCTGCCTCACCTAAACTAATAAATTCCGACCGAGTAATAAACGGCTGTTCCGTACGGGTTTAAGGAGTCGTGTTTACCGAGGTTAAAACACCACTAAATGACCGGTTAAGACCCTGCCGATCCGATAATATAATCGGTGTATCGAAATGGTCATTCGGCTGATTCCTGCTCGACGATTGCCACGCTTACGCGTGTACGTGTTACCACGTATTTCACTAACAATAAAGTAAAACACCGCTAGGTTTCAAATGAATTACGACTTGACTCCTCGGTCAAAGCTTTTACCATGACTGATGTCAACGTGGTTTTGAATGCAGAACGAAAATTAATTGACTAATTGTGTAACAATCGGAAGATCCAACAAGTCTGACCGTTCTTTTTTTTTTAAAAAAATACAGTTGTGACAATTTCAGTACAGCGAATAATGAAATATAAATTACAATCTACTCGGAGAAAACCTTTCTCTGATCTAATGTCTGTTGCCAGATCTCACAAGGTGAATGACAATTGGTTTATTCGTCGGTACTTTTAAAAATAATAATAAAAAATAGAACCAACTGTTTCTCCGATTGTAAGACACGTTATTGATTCAGCAGCCGTACGGACCAGATCATAGACACGGACTCCGAGATGTACCTACCGAATGTCGTGCAGAGTTAGACCAGTGAGCAGAGATCGAGGTGCACGCGACCTCTTATACCGTACGAGTGGTGAACATATTACAGATATTTGAAGCGGTTGCGGGAGACGTATAATAAATAACAAGAGTGATCGATCACCAACGGACGTCAGATGCCGCACTTATATACTTAACGGAGCTATGCCGATATGTGTGATCGTACGGTACAGCAATTCCAACGTCCCTGTCCCTCGTCCTCGTAAGCAGCTACACGCGTACCTCGGTCCCAGGTACGTCAACTATTCCGACCGTGTTTGATGCGACGCGACGCTAAACAGTATCTAAAACTTATCCCGGAAACGGGTACAGACGTGTCCACTCGTCCGCGCTTCCACGACATTCGAAATATGTCATCTATTTTATTTCTCACTCAACTTCATCCTAGCTGCGATTATATCGAGGACGGACTCCATCGAGTCTTCCAAGATTCGCGTCGTCCTCGAGTGCAGTCTTATTCGCCTGTTATGACACTGTTGCAGACCCACGCGGTATTCGACTTTTGAACCTCCGTTACGTATCCGCGGATCTGATTTCAATTTCCACGAGCAGTACGAACGTGTGCGAAAAGGTTACGGCTGACAGGAACACGTAAGAAACGCACGACGGTGTCACCAGACACGCTTTATCATCTTCGGTTGTCGATAATGTCACGCCTCAACTCGACTCCGCGGACATACGCGGGCAGTACCTGAGCTATTAAATCGTCGCTTGGCGGAGACGCTGGAGCTAGTGCTGCAACACTCTGCTGGCGCATGATATCCTCCAAGATTGTAGCAATTATTGACAATTTTCCAGCCGGCGGGAATCGCTCTAAACGTCCGTGGACCTCGTCGTGACGAGTTAGGCGTGCGTGGTCACCTGATCTCGTACTCATGCCTCGGCGTTGAGGCCGGAGGCGAAGCATGATTCTCGAGCGAATTATTCAGTGATCACGCGAATTCATTACCCGCACGCCCTGGAGAATCCCGTTCGATCCGTGTTCGCAGTTTCTCTGCGCGAGTACCTACATTGCTCGCCATTAGTGCTCGTCGAAATTCCGAATTGCCTGATGCAGAGTTCAGGCTGCGGACCGTTACATCGAATATCGTCGTTTCGAATGGTCTGGTTCCCGGATACTACAACGTATGTCAGAAGTTATTCGGACACGTCAATTTCAGAAGTGTCAACTGCAGGTGGGTACGTCGTTTCGAACGATCAAAGCGCGAATGTTGGTAACGTTTGGAGCTTTGACCGAGGACCTTAGATGTAACGGTCGGTCTTCAGCCGATTTGGAACTGTTCCCGACACCCTGGACCACGGTGCTTATCCCTGCTGCAACTGTGACGAGAGCTTCGAATGTGCGAACAAACGCCAAAACTACAACTGGCGTTATTCCAATGTTAATTTACGCGGACTCTGACTCTCTGGCTTTTGGAAGCCAAGTTTCGAAACGAAGACGCGATCCAACGGGCATGGCGCTCGTACAGCATCGGATAGTTGAACTGAAATGTGAGAAGCAGTGCGCGGCGGCAGCAGCAGGGGAGAATTGGTAGTCACGATCGCTCCTGAATCGGTTCGATTAATCGCATTAAGCGACAAGAATCGATAATTGCTGTTACCCAATAGGGGCACAATGGGAGATACATCGGACGTTATAATAACGATCCGGGCGAGCCGCGGGTTCGGATCTTAGGCACGATGCTTATACTCGCGCATATACCCCATGCTGGGCGTCGAGGCTTAACGTCGGTGCAACGGGTGTGTATAAGAAAGTACTGCGTACATAATGGCGGAGGTAATGGTAATGGTTATACTCATTGTGAGCCCTCTACCTACCGCCGAAGAGGTAGAGTAGCCGTTGCATCCTCGGACAAACTGGCAATAAAAACAAAGTGGATAAATACCATTTTTCCTACTCCGTTTAGGTACACATCGGATATATGTATCGCATCGGGCGAGGTTCGTGGATGAGTTCCGCACACTTGGGTGGCAAAATACCGAGGAAATTCGATAAAAATCGTAGAAACGATATCGTTTTAATTTGATCCCTGTAACGCGTTGTAAGCGTGTATTATACCTTCTACGAGCATGAGCTGCTGCGGCCAGCAGGAGCGGATGGATGTATAAGCTATTCTCACAGACAAGTGGCGAGCCGCGTTACACGTCCCAGAGTATTGTGCTTTGTAATTGTTGTAAATTGAACGAGCCGGAGACGAAAGACGCGAGATTTATACCGGCGGCCGTTGTAGCAGCGTTTGAAAGATGCTAGATCAGATCGCACGGCGAAGCCGGGTGGTAAACGTTACGTTACGTTACGTTCCGTTCACCTTCCCGTTTTCGATCGCGTAGGCCAGGCCAAGCCATGCCGGCCATCCAACGGCTTCCGAGAGGTGGAAGCAGCGAATGCTTGCGTGTACGATACGTAGGTACGTGTGTGTATGTAGTAACGAACGAGGCTGGATGAAAAAATAACAACAACAACAACAACGAGATACGGAAAATAAAATAGAGCGCAATAACCGAAAGAACTAATGCCGAGCGATTGATAGTTAAGATACTTCTTTCAACATATCGAATTATTGAACCGATTCATTTCTCGGACCTTATATACAAGGTACCTACACGTAAACCACTTGCCGTGGTGTTGAAATATCTTCCACCCAGTAGATATATGTATAACCATCGGCACATAACCACCTACCGATATTTACGTACGACGCACAACCCGATCGGCAATTAACGGCACGAGTTTTCCCCTCCGAGTATCTTCCTTACGTCGAGTATGCGTCGATAAGATATCAAGATATGCAAGGGTTCGTCCATGGAGTAACAGATACGCGCGTATGCTCACAAATCATATTCAAACTCGGTGGATTACAGACGACTATAATTTAACCATCATCCGAAGACGCTATTGGTTTGATACAACACACGATGTTTGGGAGAATTGTGGATCACGTACTAGCCGAGAGGCACAATGGCACTGTAAGACGTAGGAATTTCGTCCGCGGCTAGTTGACCTCTCCTCGTCGTGACTAAGTTGTAATTTCACGGCTGCGGTTGTCCCGGAGGTTGATCGGACGGTGACTCAAGATCTGGATGCCAGGATGAAAACTACGATACAGGATCGTAGATCCCGTAGCGCCGCGGCGATCGATCCTTGGTCGACGAAGGATAAGAAACAAAAAATAAATAAAAAATAGAAATAAATAAAAGATGCAAGCAAAATAGAACCGAGTAAAATCCGACGGAACGAATCGCGTAAAGGAAGTAAGCTGTGCACGTTCCACTTACACACCGTCATCCAGCTCAATAATTAAAGCATTGTTGCGACGACTGTTCTCCTCGTCTTATTGAATTACGATCAATTCGAACCGCGTAAGAGGTTTCCAAAGACTGCAGCCTGCACGGATCCGAGATCATTCACCGCATCTCACCTCGGCTTATTTTTCTCCTCGATCTTCTTCTTCCGTCAAATTTTCTTATCTCCGACAATTCGTCCGTTATACGACGCTCACAATGCCTGGGCCTATCTAAAAACTCATCTATACGGACACACAATTCATCTAATTGAGTCATTCGGGTGCCCGGCGATAGGTCCAATGCTCATTTTCAAACCAACGCTTTACGAAGCCGCCTGCACCAGCACGGCCTTTCCAACGAGCCGATTATAGCTTCATAAGCATTCGGCTACCGAGTACGTATCCTTGGTGCACGGCTCGCGTTGTGTACCAGGTGGTGTAAATTCTCTGGATAACTTGTACGACATTATACAGCTCCAGCGTCCAGTCTGTAATATAAACTATGTAGCCTAAGAGGAGTCTCGACGAGCTACCGCTCTTAAACCGGGCGTGTATTACGATTGTTCCTATTGCCCCGGCATCGTATAACCGAGGCACCTAGAGACGCTCTTCCACCTCCTCCGGGCACTTTGTACCAGCTTCTGATTCACACCGATGGCATCCGTTTTCCTTCTTTCTTCTCACGAGCAGCTTCTTTTTCATAAAATGATGCTGATATACTACACTGAGAGAAATTTTTAGTTGCGCTTACCGCTCGGTCCTCAACTATTTTCATTTTTTATCAGAATCGAAAAATATACTTCTAGGTAGAAAATGAGAATTAGTTTTCTAGCTGTTACCGGAGAGTCTAGTATCCGTTACTATTCTTTCTCATTACGATCACTGTTGCGAAAATTTAATGCTTGTGCAACGATAAATTGACGTTAAAGCCTCGCTTAGCTAAAAAAGTAGAGTAAACCTCACAAACTGATTTTGCGTTGCGATTAGCAAAAAAAGATCGACGATAGCGCAAAATGGTCAGGCGTACCTCGTTTTTCCTAATTCCAACGATATTCAAACAGTTTTTTTAACGATACCTGTTTTACTCAATTTTTCTAGTTACTGTCACAAATTAAATCTTTCTCAGTGTACCGATGCTTCAAATTCAGTTTTACGAGAGTAACGATCGATTTTTCGAAAACTCAAGCGACCGGCAATGTTCTATGGGAAATTTTTAACGATCTTTCGATGTAACGAGACGTAAGAAGAAGATGAAAAACCAGGGAGCCTCATCGTGCCGGCAATTTGTGTTTGCCGGTATTTAGTCGAAGGAGAAAAATTGATCCGACGGAACGACGATTCGCAGAAATGAACGCCGGCGAACTTTCCGGTATTAGATATCGCAGACAAGGCGCAGCGTTTGGTTTTCTCGCGTTCACAGCCCGTCCGCGAAGTTATCGAACCGTTCGCTTCTTGGGTGGTTCTTGCCGTCTCTCAACGGGGAACCAGGGGGACTATCCGGCGTATCCCGGCCTCAACGTCGTTCTCCGAGACATTATTACGCTCAAATTACGCGCCGATTAAACCGCGGCCATTTCAAAACTCCGTGAAATCGAAACGGGAATATAATAAGAGCTATCTGGGTTCTATACGTTGTGTGTACTCGTATGTATTGTCTGCGTAATGTAACGCTCAGACACCGAGTACAACGTGTATCCACGGGGTATCGGTATCAACGGCAACGGGATCGATACCGTTGACAAATCTCTACGCTTCCGGTAATGCGATTATTGGGGTGGGCTTGAAATTGCGAATTTGAAAAGTTTCAAAAGCGCCAAATTCCGAATTATTTCGCGGCGAAACTTGAAGCAAAGGAATCAAACTTTGACGAAACATCAAAGTTTCGAATGATCCGAAGCCCGACGCTTCAAAGTTCCGAAAGTGCGAAAATGAGAGAGTTTAAAAATTTGAGTGAACTTAACGTAAGAGTAAATGTTGAGTAAACTACGCTGTCTGAGTATATTTTAATTTTTGGAATTTTATTCTATCGAAACGTTACATTTCGGGAATCTTTGTTCTTTTCGTAACTTGAATTTTTGGAATCTTGAATTTCGGAAACTTTGATCCGTCGGGTTTCCGACCATCGGAAACGTTGTTGTTTCTTCAAAGTTTGATTTCTTTATTTCAACTTTCGTTTCCGGAACTTCAACGCCGCGCCCCCAATTATCACGGCGGGGGAGGATCCGAATTCCGTCGATCATCCTTCTTTTCAGGATCGAACTTCGACGTAATTACGGGAAGAAGTACTTCCGGCATGGAACCTAGACCTGAATTTCAATGATCAAAATCGGATCGGCTGTCGACACCGTGTCGAGGCGCGTCGCCCGGCTCGGTTCGCGGTGTAAACTAGTTCTCTGGGATGGTAAAAAGAACGCATGCATCGTCCGATGATCACATAATCGTGCGTTAACCTCCTGTAAGCCACACCATGTATCTCTGCCCTGCAGGATTTCTATCCCTCTCTCCTTCTCTCTCCTCTCTTCGTCCGTATCATTCCACCTCGTTCTGATCCGCCTATCTTTTTCTTTCCTCCTTCTCCTCCTTCACCTCCTCCTCCTTTTATTCTTCTTCTTCTTCTTCTTCTTCTCCCTCTTCTTCTCTCCCTTACTTTTTCCACATCTCTCCATCCTCGTTCGTCAGCCTTGCCTCTTTTGCGGCCGATCTGCCCCCTTCCCCCCTTCCCTTCCCTTCGCCCTCCTGATCGCGGCCTCCGCCAGACTCCGCAGCGGATTTGAGACTTCGTCTCGTCTCTTGACGGTGCTTCCAATTTCCTTTTCTCTTTCAATTTTCATATCTCGTACAAGTAAAAATGAAAATCCTTAACGAGGGAACAACTCTGTCGGAATAGAATTTCGGCTTATGAATTTGAACTTATGCTAAATACAGGATAAGCCCTTGTTTCAGAAAAGACTGTACTCGCCAATACTCTGTAACCTCGTCAATATCACCTGATCATTATCGATATAAACGAAGGAATTGAGCTCGTGTTACTTCCGAAACTATTTACAACAATACTGAGAATGTTATTATATTTATATTTTTCAAAGTTAACCTAAATGAAATACCCACCTACAGAAGGAAGAAATTTAAGGGAGAGTTTAAGCACGTAGGAAAAAGTTATACTTGAAATAAAATGTAACAAAACGAGAAGAAAAAAAAGAGAGAAAAAAAAGGTAACACGATATACATGAGAAAATGCGGTGTGCACGGTACAACGAAGAGACTTCCACTGAATTTTCGTTCAACTGAATGCCAGTCGAGGACAGTGACTTGCGCGCGTGTACTTGAATCAAATATCAACGATCATCGCGAGTCAAGATCGAAACGAAACGAGGCTTCGGCCTTCCATGTAAGAAATTCTCGTGATAAGAAAAAAAAATATCGACGATTCTTTAGACCGCTGTGAATAAAATTCGAGCGAATCTTTGCACGAAATGAAATGGAAAAAAAAAAAAAATCAAATCTTCGTACGCAACGATACAAAGCAGAGAAATTGTACAGCATAATCAGGTTGTATATTTTTTTTCTGTCGTCAAAAAACTAAAAGAAAAATCGAACATAAGATAATAATTGCTGAACTTTTGATACTAGTAATTTAATTTCACTGATATTGCGTTTCAGTTGTATAAGAAATTCACTGTCTGCACAACTCGATTGTCGTTCGATTTAAATAGCGAAAAAAATAAGAGCCAATTATTTTTCGTTCCTCGGCCTTTTCGGCAAAAGAAAAATTGACTCTCTCCACGCCTCGGCGTGATCGTACGCATTCAACAGACCTGCAACAACGAATTCTCGATTCGCGGTCCACGGCGAGTGTCGCTATGGCTGACACATAATACGGGACCTGCTAACAGGTGGATATGAGAC
Organism: Neodiprion lecontei; assembly: GCF_021901455.1. Classification (NCBI taxonomy): domain Eukaryota; kingdom Metazoa; phylum Arthropoda; class Insecta; order Hymenoptera; family Diprionidae; genus Neodiprion; species Neodiprion lecontei. The sequence goes on along the minus strand of NC_060264.1, from coordinate 7,250,351 downwards.
GATGATTGGTGTACGTTTCAGCGGGTTAAGCGGTGAGCCGGATGCCATGCAAGGGCCGACGTAGCATGCCCGAGGAATTCGCTTTGCGTGACTCGGAGAAAATCACGACGACGTGGGTATATTATCGGTATAACTCGGTTGGGATTTCAACTTTACAACATACATGCACGCAGATTCGTGTGTAAAATACAAGAAACTCGGACTCGTGTGCCTGTGAGAGTATTTTCGACTGAGAATAATAATATATTTCTAGATGCGCGTATAATTATAATTCAAAGCTATGCATGCCGTGGAGTTGATACGATTCCTTGCGACAGCTGCTTCCATAAGACTTTCGTATTTACATACATCTATATACATACATGTATATGTATGTGTATATATTTTACAACGCCGCATTCGTATAATGAGCAATATGAAAATACCGAGTTTTGAACGATCGTTTATACACGCATTATAATACAGGGACCGAAACGGATCGTGTTGTCAAAGTTGTTAACGTGCAAACGAAGTCCAATGGAGATAAATCCTCTTTGGCGACCGCCTCTGGTAATTCTTGCATTTATTCTAATGCTGCATGTGCACGGAAGAAAACTTGCCGCTGAGAAGAATTTCATTTGTTACAGTCAATTACTTTGGTAGCGTTAGAATAACAGTTTAAACGCCTGCTGACGAAATCGCTAAAAAATTTAGTTACAGTAAGTAACTATTTAGTATGATTCTGGTTGACAATACCACATTTTTGGGTTATTATAACATTTTTTTTTGTTAAATCTGTCTGTTTAGTTCGCTGCATTTCTTTTTTTTTCTTCTTTTTGTTGCAGCAGCATCAAATTATTACAATAGTTACCAAATAACACAGATCGACGAAAAAAAATGTTTTATTCTTTAGATTCAATTGAAATCAATAAATTTCAATTCTATACTTCGAATAGTAACCGAAACCTTTATTTATTACTTATAAGGTTATTTTTTTTATTTTTGGTCTTTTTTATGTTGATAAATAAGTCTTGAAGTTTTTGGTCGATAGCTAATATGGGTGACGATTTGGAAGAAAGAGAAAAACGTATTCACCAAGATGTGACGGACTTTATAGTTATTAACGTTATCACAGGCAGTATAATGAGAGAATGAGAGATCAAGTTTGGGATTTGATACGAGAAAGTCCGTACGAAAATACAAGAGGTACGAGAAATATTCATTTTTAAACTTTGTCTATCAATTCTTTTACATCTATAGTTTATAATCAGTTATTATTTTTGAATAAAAATGATTTAAATGCAAAACTAAAGTTTGTTTAGTCGTTATTTATAACGAATGATTGAGAGAATAGGTAATTTTTCTTAAAATCCAAAATATCGTTCTGGTTTCTACAAAAAGCAAACTTTATAGGATAAAACTACTTTTTCATTTATTAGTTACGAACGAGAAATCAAAATTTCACATCTAGAACCCAGACTCGAAACTCGTGTTGACCGGTGTAATATAACATGAGTAAAGACAATGAAAAAATTCAATTCCGACATTATTTCTGCAGTAAACGTTTTTCTTCTTCACCAAACAACCCATTTCAATGTTCTCACAGTTTTTAAATCGATTGTAAATCACGAATGTGCTAATTTTTGCAGTAAATTGGATCTGTCTAACAGAAATAACTGACAGGTGAGCGGTTATATTCGCAAATTAATGCAATCTTACGCATCAGGCACTGATCGAGATCAAAAAAAAGATCTTCGGTAATCTAAAATTAAATCTTCACACACGTGATGAACCACGTTGTCAGCAAAGACTGAATTTATTATGTCTAAGATGATTACACTTTATCGTAATGAAAGAAGAAAAAAAACGTACGCGGCAATAATTATTATACCTATTGTTTGACAATTTTAAAAATATTCGTTCAAGTAATTTTCACGATAATTCCTGTATTTTTCATGGCAAAAAATCACCGCCCGTATAATTCACACATGGCCACACACGATTTGAATCCAACGTAAAATTTATAACAATAAGGGCATCGCGAAACAAAATATCAGACGTGAAAGAAAATTATACAGTTAAGTGTGAATATGTGTTATTTGAATAAAAGCAGCCGCGCATTGCGATCATATATACGTATTATGCGTATATGTGTATAAATATTTTCGTTGTATAGAATGCAACGGTGCAAATTTTAATAATTGCGTGACGTTAACCACCGCGTCTCAAACTTCTTTCACGAAACTCCGGGCGTACCTTCTTTATCTGTAACACGCGTCGGGTTCTATAGGCGATTCCCGGCTGGTTTATACCGCGTAATATATAATGCGTTGTAACGAGACAGCCGTGGCTAATGCGAAAGTTACTTTAATAAGCGACATTAATCATATTCCAATTAAACGCTGGAGTCTTTGGTGTTCCATCCTGGCCGACGTGACGCCTCGAGGACTCTTTAACTCTTCAAAAACGGTTATGCATTATAGTGGACATACGTTTAACAAATTCGTAACAAAAGTTTGACTCGCGAATTTTTTTATTTTTTATTTTTTATTTTTTTTTGTTTCTCACGGGATGAGATTTTCTCAACAGTTCCAATAACTATCTGAAAATAAATAAATATATTCAAGATTGTCTTTTCATTGCGGTATGTTTTCTAATCGGAAAAAACACGTGTTATTTTCGTTCACCTTTCTAATTTTATGGTCTATTTAGAGTTAATTTTTTTTTTTTTTTTGTCTGAAAAAAATAATATTGATATTCTTAGAATAGACTGAATTGCCATGAAAAAGATTTTTAAAAAATCTGTAAACCGTAGAAGATATGCGTATGACTTTTCATACAGGTTTGGGAAAATTTTGGGAAAAAAATCAGATATCTTGAGTTGAAAGATACGGAATCGAAATACATTGAAAGAAAAAAAAACGAAACATTTCACCGCTAGATTTAATTCATTTCTAAAAGGATTAAACACCTGCAGTTTGACGCCCACGTTTTCCCCAGTTTCCGGTAAAAGCTCGCGTGTTTCCCCGGATTCCCGAGCCATGGAAATAACCGTTTAACTAATTTGACACCCTATAGTGTTATAATCATATCTCTTTTCCACCTCTGCGAGAAACATGCATCGACCGGAATCCGTTTACATAACGAGAATATATAAAAGCTGAGCAAAATATATAATCGTAGGAAAAAATTTGGCGAATCATTCGTGAGAATGGAATTTCTGTCGTTATTTTTCTCTTTCTCCTCTCTCGTAGCCTTATCGAATTTGGAGAAAAATGAATGAGTGTAATATGAGAAATATTAAGAGTGAGAACAGAGAGAAAGAGAGAGAAAAATAAACAACGGACGTACGATGCAAAGCTACTTTAAATAATCATCCATCATTACGTATCCACCTCGTGACGCTGTTGTCGTTTTCTTTTTTTTTTTTTTTTCTTCTACTTTCTTTTTTTACATTTTTTCTCGTTTCGGTTTTGGTTTTGTTGTTATCTTTCCATCGATCTTAGCTGCGCCGTTGCGCACGGCGTTTTCTACGCGCCGAGAAGACCATCTTCGCTGCCGATCTCTTCGAGACTCGGTAATATTGCTGGGATATTTTGTGGCTGGTTGTAGGCGAGGCAGTTTCTAGGCAACTCTCCGAGCAGTAACGCGGAGCAATCGTTAATGGAGAATTTTTTGAAACACCATTAAGGTTAATGGTAGAAAAATTGCACCGTCTTCAAACTGTTATATACAGGATGTATTATTACATTATAAGCCGAGATTTAACGCGTTCAACAATATTACATACTTTTGGGGTACTTCGTGTTTACTTTTCTTCGCTTCAATTTCATCTTATTTTATTTATTTTTTCCTATTTGACAGGATGATTGTATATAACTTAAAAACGTATTCGGATAAAGTGGGTATAATTATTATAAGTATCTACGATTTAAAAAATCGAGGGTAAAAGAGCGGATGTAAATATCGAACTGTTGAATTAAAATTCAACTGATTCGAGTAACTGTCTTATTGATTTCCTAGTGATAAATTACACGCGAGACCGATAGGTAGATACTTGAATTTCTTCAAACAGTTTTAATAAATCAAATAATTGCCGAGCGAAGAAACTTATGGCGTTTATCGGATCACCGGTGTGATTTTCAAACCTTTCAAGGTCCGTACTATTATCGTTTATCACTCGCTTCGATCGCGATCCTTACACATGTACGTATAGTACGAAAAAAATTGAATCGTTAACAATTCGTGTAATAAAACGTACCGTATTCTGATAAACTTGCCAAAATTAATGCAACGATTGTTTTTATCCAGTTTTATTTTTCACCCAGACCAAGTAAATATCGTACCTGTAACAAATACACGACTGTTCGAAAAATTGACCAACAATCGACTCTAAGGAAGTTTACTAAAGTTTGAAAATTTTCATTCCAACGATGCGAATCAATCACAGACTCTTCGAGTGACCTATAAATATTCGAAAAACACCCTTACAAGATATTCGATTCGATACTGTTGACAAAAAAATGAAGGAAAACAAAAAATGTAACGCAAAAAGCGTTCGAACGAAGCCAACAGTAAGAAAGTCTTTGCCACGCGTATTATCTGCAAGGCAGGATTGATATCTGCGTAATAAATGCGACGAATTAGATTCCGGATGGGAGAAAATTCGGTTGGATAAAACGATGACGATGATAAGAAACGATGCGAAACCGAGGGAATTAAGAAGGCGTTAAAGGTTGATTTTACCGCCGTCGCAGCTGCGGCAGCGTCCGAGGATCGAAGATCCGGAGCCGTCGCGTCGTACTCGGTAAAGAAAAACGATTCAACGGGTAAGGATTTGCCACGCTCGGCGACCAACGCCTACGTCGACAATTGCGATAGATAGCTTTGCGGTATGCGACGACGCAATGCATCCCGAGGTAGGTGGAAGGTGGGTGCAACGCCGATGCAACGTCCAGGGTTATAATGTGTTCGCTGCATGCACGCGTGATTCGTGAGCCTAATTGCGCTACAGTTAGAGTACTCGGCAAAAAACGGTATTACACACGGTGATTTATTTATGCAGCAGCCACGGCTGATATGCCTGCAATGCGGGCATGCAGCGATCTGTGTACCTACCACGTGTATGCCTCTGTGCGTGTGCAACGTTGCATCCGAGACGAAGCTTGAACGTACCACAATCTGGGTGCTGTATATCAATCGAAGGTTTTTTGCGCGAATAAGTAAAAATCTGACGGAAATGATAGAACCGAGCTTTGACGAGCTTTGAAAATTTTTACTGGAAAATCGTAACGATAAATTTAGTAGAAAAGAATGTCTGCAATTTGAAAAGTTATGGAAGCGTCCGATTCCGAATTAATTCACGGGGAAAGTTGAAGTAAAGAAATCAAACTTTATGAAACTACAAAGTTTCGAGTGCTCGGATTACGAAAATTCAAGTTACGATAGAGCAAACTCCCCCGAAAATAATATTTCGAGAGAGTATAATTCCAAAAATTAAGATTTACTCACACAGCGTAGTTTACTCGATCGGTAGATGAAAAAAATCAGAAGAACCAACAGTCGGAATGACCGAGATTCCGAACGTAAAAATAACGAAAATCCCCGACAAAGAAAGATCGAAGTGATGAAATTACACCAAGCCAGAGATTCACAGAAATGAAAATTATAGATTATTCGGAATTTCGATGTTTCATAATTTGAAATTTTCTCATTCTCGCACTTTCGGAACTTTGCGTGTCGAATTTCGGACCGTTCGAAACTTTGATGTTCGGTCAAAGTTTGATTTCTTTACTTTAAGTTTCGCCGGCGAAAAATTTGAATTAAGAACTTTTAAAATTCGGAATTTCAACCCCACCCTCAGCGATTGATTTATCGACAACGATTAGTCTCAGATCTGCGGCTTAGGATCGATTCAGGTACAGCTGTACGGTTTACGGTAAACCACGTAAACCGTGAAAGTCAGCGACGTGATTGCTTGCATCGTGAAATCTTTGCAAAATCGCGCAGGAATCCGTTCTGCGCGCGTCCGTATCCAATAAACTGTTATTATTATTACTATTATTATTATTGTTTTAGTTGTTACACTCCTCCACTGAACATATATCCTAAATCAAGTTGATATGTAGATTAACCGACGAGTGGTGGCGCGATAAAATATTACGAAAAATTAAAACCCTGAGTTTGTTTCGTCACTTCGATTAAATCTTAAACAGCTGCAAGGGTTAAAATTATTAACGATCGTGTAGGGACGTCGCGTGAGTTATCAGCTGTGTATGTAATAGAGTATATTATACGTGTGTACAAATGGAACTAATTAGCAACAGCGGCCTGGCAGGCGGAAGAACTCTCGTTCTGACTGTGAATCGCCTGCTCGCCAAGGATTGCGATCAGCTGCTCTGATGCTGAACAGTTCTTAACACGCTTTCGCTCCGCAAACGTTTGTCTCGTGTATTTATAGTCGCAGATTGCTTGTAGGATATTGATAAAAAAAAAAAAAAAAAACTTGTAGTGAAAAAATTCACGTGATTAATGTCGCGTGTATCTGGTGAAAAATGTCTTAATGAAATTCCTCCTTTTCAGTTTCTTGTGCGAAATTCGAACGATTTTAGATATTCTTGAAAAAGTTGTCCAGGATTTCGATCATCGGATCGAGATGAGAAAAATTAAAAAACAGTTTGTTCAGATATCTTTCGATAATTTTTATAAATTTATATGATTTTCAAGATTATTATAAAAATCTGAAATTCATTTGAGTTACCGTATATGGAAAGTTTGATTACAATTATCTTGTGATATTTTTTTACAATCTAAAATCAATCGAAGTCTTAAGAAGCTTATATATTCCAAGTTTGATAGAAACTTGGGATAAGAACTCAGTTATTTTTTCACGTTTGCAATCCATTCGTCATTGTTTACGAGATCGCGTAAAGACGCGCCTATGGACGTTATGCATGATAGTTAAAAAATTTCGTCATTATACGCATGTTGTTAAATTACGCGTCTGATGATGTAATCGTTCATAAGTCTCAGCAGGTTTAAATTTTTTTCAGCCACGTACCTCGGGGCACAGAAAGCCTTTAACGATGTAATATCAACTCATTCCTTAACGTATGATATAAATATGCAATATGTATTCAGTTGAGGGGACATATATAAGTGAATCTTAGAATTAATGATATTTTGATATGCTTGAAATTTAAGCTAATAATAAAGCTTCGTATAATAAGCAGTTTTCACACGGTAACAACCAGTTATATTTTATAAGTGTGATGCATCGAGCTTTTTGATAAAAAGAAAAAAAATAGAACACTGCTTTTCAACTTTATTGTAAATAATATTACTACTTAGTCAATTTTCATGGTTCAATCGCGTTCAGCGTGGCTCCGAGAGACGTGAATGATAAACAGTAGCCGTAATGCGATTCAGACCCACGCATAGCAGTAACGGAATCCTTCTGCAAACGCGGGGAATTAATTAAAACCTCGAAACTTCCGAACGATCAATATTCTATTCCACTATCCTCTAAAATCTCAACAAAACTCCGAATGGATGATGGAAATTTCAAAAGTCTCTTGATAATTCACCAGAATGAGTCGGAATTTTTATCAATTCAAATTGTTCCGAATTGAGTGTTCCAGGATTACGGAATTTCCGAGGATTTTTCACAAACATTTATAGTTAAACCAGGTGAGATTCTTTGACGATATTTGAAAACGTTCGAACTAATCAAACTTGAATGGATCAATCAATTCTAATACTGCATATTACGTTGTATTGAAAGAAATGTAAATAAAAAAAATAGTCCCAAATTTTATAATTTCGAGTCCTTACTTTACCTGTGAGTTGGATTTTTTTTCCGATCGTAAGAAAAATCTTTTAAGCATACAAATATTCGTTGACCCTTACGCTGCACACCGGGATCAAAATGACCCCACGTTAGGTTCACCGTAAATTCCACACAAAAAACATCCAAAACAGTTTGATTTTATCGTGAATCGTTGATTCATTCTTTTTCCAAAAATTCAACTCCACTCAATCTAACAAATACCTTCTTTTCATCGCTCAAGTATCTCCATACTTTTGTTTCTTAAATATCCTTGTCTCGAGAGTTACTCGGTCAATTATCAGTTCAGAATATTAAAAATTCAGTGTGTTATCATTTTTTTAATAGAATGATCAATTTTTCGACATTTCGTTGTTACACGACTTCTTTTTTCATAATCAAATATTCATTTTGCTAGAGACAACCAATCCGCGTTGCGATATCATAGTTAAAGACTGTCCGAGAATATTTTCAAGTCATTTAAATAAACATCTCCGTTTCTACGCAATGATCTTCGATATACTCAAAGGATGTAAGGTTTAAGGCGTAAGGTTTAAACCGTTTTCTTCTCTACAATGTTTGTCATTAGAAGAATCCACAAAAAACGAGAAATTTCTATTCAATCGACTGCGCACCCAGAAAAAAAATGAGAAAAATTAGAAAAAAAAAAAAAAAAACATAAAAATAAAAAAACTGAAACCGCAGTTTCGGAAAAATCTTGCAGATAATTAAAGTCCGTGTCCCGAGATGCGATCTGTAATTTGAAACCGCATCGCCGTCCGACAGAAGCCTTGTCAGTTTTGCCAGCGACTCGTGCAATTTGCTTTTCCCCGAGCAGCCAGGTAAAGGCGAATACCACCCTGTTCCCGGGTGAACCTCCCGCGGGACGAAAGCCTCTCGCACTCCGGGTATCCGCGTGTGCAGCCCGTACGGACGGTAATAACAGGTGTTCGTTACCGCTTAGACGTCATTCCGTGCATACGGTAGAGTCGAGTACCTGTCCACGCGTGAAGTAAGTAGGCACTGCACGCTTATAAGCGCTCCTGTCACGCCGACGAGTCGATATACCTATATACATATATACAAATATATAATATATAACAAGTCAAGTTCAGATATTCTATATATATAGATATATATGTATATATGTATATATGTATAATATTGAATATTGTTACATTGAGCTCGCGGTTTGTAAATGTGAGGAATTTGTAGTGTACAGAATCTCTGCCCGGTTTCACCTTGTAATTTTATTCATTCAATGTATGATCTGCAATTATGGAAACTTGCGACGTGATACCTGTCAATTTATTTTTGATCATTTATTTTCACTTTATTTTTTTTTTATTCATAGCCGTTGCATCGTTGTGGAAACGACGATATCAGGCAATTTCAATATATGTATTCCTATTACAGGTATACGGAGAAAATGCGCAAAAACTCGTTGTACACTTTATTTCCGAGTAATATATATTCCGAAGGAATTTCCTGTGGAATTTCTCGGCTACCTTAAATTCACGCTTCAATTACTTTTTGCTTACAGATTGATATTATACCATGAAATGTTGTGCTCGAGACGGATGATATATTATTTATTGCTATACCGCGGCATGCCGATTGCACGGTATAAATTTCGTATGAAATAACGCGCAGATTAGGGTGTTCCAGAAGAAGATAATTTGCGATTTTCTACCGCGGCGTCCCGTGAAAAGTTTTTATTCAGATTAAAAGAAAGATTCTGTGGAAAGATGAGCGTTTTACGTTATATGGAATATCGCAGTCGGTAGATTTTCCACTTTTTTACATTTTTTTCTAAACTTATGATGAATCGTGAATACAATTATTTTTTCTTATTGCTTACATCAATCGTGATATCAATTTACTACACAAAGAAATACCCACACTTGTAATATTAAGTCTCCGGTATTGATGTTTGAGTAGTGTAAAACATAGAGCAAAAAAAAAAAAAAAAAGAAAGAAATATTGAAAATTCACGCATTTAAACGTCACGTGAATTTTGAACAGAGCAGAGAATAACTTGATCAGCAAAGATTTCAACACGAGTCAGGACTTTGGTGTTCCTTCGGGAGATGATGGTTCGTTTAATCGAAGAGAGAAAGAGAGAGAGAGAGAGAACTCCCCTTGGGTAATGTAACAAAGATACGAGACGAAATGTGTACCTATTGAAACGCAAAATTGAAAGAAAAATTAAAACTAAAGTTGCAGTAGGAATAACACAAGAAAAGAGAAAACAATAGACGAAGATGAATAGAACGAAAATGAACGATAAGTAGTGAAAAAGTTAATAAACGTGTAAGTAAATATATAAATAAATAAATAAATAAACGAAGAAAGAAATAGATGACGTAAAAATGAGTAAAGATATGAGAGAGAGAGAGAGAGAGAGAGAGATAGTTTATTTGCCCTAGGACAAGTCCCTTCAGGCAGCATACCGAAAGCTCGTAGAAACAGATTATATGCGTGAGCATTAAGCACAATAAAGCTTACAACAAGATGACGTACATTAATACTCAGGTTGAAAAATAATGAAAAATAATGAAAAATAATGACTAGAGGAAGAAGATAAAAAAAAAAAATAGATAAAAGTAAATAGACCGAAATACAGTACAAACTAAAGACAGGATAATAAATAAGATAAAAAAATGATGAGTTGAAGAACTTAACAAAGAGAGATAGAGAGAGACGTGGCGTGTTTCCGGCCGGCATTCGAGTCGCCGAGTCTCGACAGTGGCGGAGAATACACCCGATCCAAGGACCCTACAAGGCACGCGCGCAAGAACTAGAAGAAGGCCGACGCGCGAAGATCTATGGCCTGAAGGCGGTTTGTCGCATTGCGGCTATCTCGCCGAAGCCGAAGCGCGAGCTGCCGAGGTACAAGCGGGATACACCGTGTTCCGTTTTTGCCGTTTGCGAAAGATAAAGATAAAGACAAAGAGAGAGAGAGAGAGAGAGAGAGAGGAGAGGAGAGGTTGTCGCCGAGTCGTTCGTCACAGCGAACGGGAAGAGAGACGCGACAGTTTTGCAAATCGACGCGCGGAGCTTCGCCTCGCCTCGAGATCCGATCTGATCGCCGCAGCGCAAACGCGAAATATTGCTCCAGCTGTCTTCCGCTGTTCGAAAGCTCGCGAATCCCGAGCTTGCGGCTCCGAGGCGTCTCAATTCGCGCTGACTCTCTCTCTCTCTCTCTCGCTCTCTCTCGCTCTCTCTCTCTCTTGCTCGCAGGATGGATACACGGAATGGCGACAAACGGCTCGGCTTAAATAAGTTATCCCTCACACCGTTGACGGGTTTCCAACCTCGACGGGTGCATCGATGCCCTGCGGCACCGCGGGATCGGTTCTCTATATTCACGGGATCGCGACGATCGAAATCCGAGTTTGTCTAACCGGTTGATAGCGCCTTGCGTGCCACCGGTCTCGATTCAATTCAATCGCTGTCCCTCCGCTTATCGAATAAACATTGAAACCCCCTGTCTGTGTTGATCTAGGAGCCGAAGATCTTTATACCCTATAAATTCTCGATTGCCTCGATTCAATTCCGCCACAGGCAATTCTGCCATTCTCATGCACATAGGTATATACATATATATACATAGTTTTCCTTTTTCTTTTTCAAAACATTATTCTCTTCGTATTTTTCATCCACGTATGTTAACATCTTCGATATTTTATAAGTGTTTTTTAAACCGTCATTCGTTTATAACGAGCCGTGAATTATCATGCCAAATCATGACGAAACGATCTGCAATCGCAGTGACGAATGCGGTACGCATTGATTACAGTTATACCTATCGATGGTTCTAATTAGGGATGAAATTATTCCGAGAATATGCTTCATGGTTAATTAATAAAATTGATCAACGCGCTTGAGAAGATCGGGTTTGTACCGCATGGCCTGGTATAAAACGGCTTAACGATCTTCGATCATTTGTGATATTATAACCCCGTCCTCGACGGCTTTTCAACGTTTGTTTATTCATTTTTCTCCACTCGCATTCCATATTTGTTACTTCGTATCCGCGCGCAACGATTTAACGAGCATTAATGAAAACCGATTTAACGAGATGCGCCGATCTTCGAGGCTGATATTAGCTGCAGACATAGTTTATACTTCATACCGATACCTGAACAAGTTGGTGTATCAATGCACCGCCCATACAGGCTCGTACAATTATATATCCTCCGCAAAAGGGGGCTTCGGAATATAGCGAAAATTTTACGATTCTCTTCGGTAGGAAATTTAAGACTCGGTTTCGTGATATCAGTGAATACGTACGTCTGTAAACGCCTGTATGGATACACATAGCGGGGTAACATCACTCGACGGGCTTTATATTATAAACCTCCGGACGATTAACGTTCCGTACAAACCAGGAGTCGAACAAACGGATATCAATTACCGGTACTTATAGGTATCGACTTGCATGTGCAACAGCAGGAGCGGTGAATATCGCGCGTGGAGAACAAGTTCATTAAGAACCATTATCATTCCGCATGATCGGTACCGGGAACTATAAATCTGCGTTTTAATTCCGCTGCGTAAAGGAATCTTCCTCCCTCCCTCCGCCCCGCCCTTACCTCAACAGCTTCATTGTATCAATTTGCGATTGCTTCTGCCGCATCGTGATATTAAGACGTCCCAGGATACTCGGTTTAACGGCTTACCTCTATCAGAGTTACGCGTTCGTTTTAATGAGAGTGAATCGACGCGTTAACGCCGCGCAAGTGCGGCAGAACGGCGCCGATGAAATTAGACACTGATGCTGAATTTATGGTGAATAATCCCGATCGGTAATTCAGGCCTCGCTCGTTTATCGGTGACGAGGATCTACGCCGATTTGGATCCTTGGTAATCCAGAGACACGGATCCTTCCTGCGGATGATGTCTCGAGGTAGCCGTTAAACGTTCAGGATCCGCGGTTGATCACCGAACGAACCGGAGAACGAGGAACGAGAAGAAACGTCGTAAACTGTCCTTCTTCAGAGGCCTAATTTTCTCCTGATTTCAGCATAACACACCGTTTTTGCAACAAACCTGACGAGGCTCGATTTTCACTGCAGGCGATTCAACGCCGGTGGCATTTTAGGCACGATTCGTACGGCATCCGAGCTCCGATGATCCGCCCCAAGGCCGTTCGTTAACAGCGTAATCGACTTCATTAGTGTACCTATCGTTAATTAGGAGAGAGAGAAGTAAAAAAAAAAAATTAAAAAAATAAAAAACAAATTTATATGAGAAATTAAAGTAAATAACGTTAATGAAGATCGCTACCGTATGACGTTGAAAAGTTTCTCAAGCTTTGCTTAAAAATAGACTGTTTTTTTTCACAATGAACACACTTGTAACATTAGACTCTAAAAATTTTTTCAACGGGCAAAATTACGCATCTGAAAAGAAACGAGATTGATAAGGAAATAGAATAAAATTTATGGTAAGAATTTGGATCAATTTCGTAGAAAGTTTGCTTCTCGCGATTCTTCGAGTCGGCAGAATAACGATCGTTCGCGAACACGCGGATATACCGTGAAATGCTTTGGGAATGATTAAATCGACGCGTCAGATGCGTGTAAAATCGGCAGCAGCTGCGCGTTGGCCGATCGACCGAATGAACAGCGTGAGTTTATCTCGAGCAGTAGCTGATCGTACGGGATTTGATCGTGCGATTTTCCCCGCGATTATACGCTGATAAGGTGATAAAAATTTTCATCGAAGGAATGAGACGTGGGCTGTACAGCGCAGGCATGTACGACGATCGTACGAGGTGTACCGACAGTGCGTGCGAAGATCTGTATTTGATCTGCGGAAGGTGGTAGGTAGAACAAGTCGGCGGTGTGGCAAAGCAAACACGATCTAGAATCTACGATCTGAGATCTAGAATCGCGGATCTCTCTTAGGACGGGGTGATTCTGCGGGGGAAAGGGAGGGAAGAACCGAGGGAACGAACCGAGATACTCAGCGGTCCGTGACTCGGTTCGATCTTTGTATTAGACTACCTCTGCAGGTACGTGCCTGCACTTCCTTTTCACGATCGATATTTACAAGAGGAACGAGAAACAAGGAGATAAGGGAGCGAGAAAAACGAACGGGACACGTCCTATTCGATCGCCCCGCGAATTTCACCAAACTGATTCAAACTTCCCGCGCTCCGGAACCGGAGAGAAACTCACCTTCGGCGTTTGTCTTTGTACGGCCGACGGGATTTGTGGCAGGTGCTTCCAGAGCGAGGCTGCGCGGCGACTCTTCTTTTTCGTCTTAAATTCCTCCTCCCCTTCTATCTTTTTTTTTATAACCCAGACCTTTTTTAGCCCGACTTAATCCTTCCTTTTTTTCCCTCTCCTTATTCTTTCTCTTTTTTCTCTTATTAAGTAGCGACCTCGAGGACGACTACACGCCAAGACCGATATCTTGGACCCTCCTGCATGCAAGAAAGTCACGAGACGGCCAACAGCTGAGCCTGATCACTTCTCCTCGAGCCAAGATTGCGCAACGCGGTGACCAACTGAACTAATTTTGCAGCCAATGTTTTCAGGGCAATAATAGACGATGTATCGACAAATTTTCTAACCGAGATAAGTAGTGACGGTATTATTCCTGAGAAAAGTCTATCTACCGTATACAGTAAAGTGGTACATATTTGGGGGTCATACAAAACGAAATAACTTGTTATAAAAACTACATGTATTTAACATTTAAAACTTTAAAAGCTTAGAGGCGCGTGTTCCAGTTAACGTAGAGGCTTGAAACTTTACAGAGATTTTTTTCCCAACGATTTGAAACAGATTTGGGGAGGGCGTCCCGATGAAAATTATTCCGAGCCTCGAATAAGGACGACCATAAATTATACAGAGTGAGTAGCTAGCGTTCTAACGCTGATCTGACGCGCATGCGCTAAGATTCTAGAGCACAAGCAGTTGTTTCGTCAGGTCGACCAACCGTCGCAAGTTCGAATGACGGGTTGCCGCGACGCACGTAACCTGAAAAATGTTGGTAGACCTTACAAGACAACTGCTTTTGCTGTAGGATTTTAGCGCGTGCGCATTAGACCATTCGACTCTGTGTGTAAAGACGAAACCTGACGCCTATATTCCTTGGGTAATTTCCTCGGATTATACAGTACGGAAGAATAGAAAGAAGCGACGAAGTGTTGAATCAGCGTTAATGTCCCGCCCACGAGGAGGGTGAAAACAAACCCGAACCCGGGTCATCGTCGGGGCTTATCGAGTATCGGTGTCCGAGGAGGAGGAAGTCTTTATAACGACCATGCATGTAGCGCCGTGGGGCCTTTGCCTTTTCCGCGGTGAACCTGATATCCCCAAGATTCCTCGGTATTGATATAGAATTTCAGTAGGATCTAGAAGCGTTGAACAGTGATTCCTAAGGAGCCGAAGAACAACGAGCGGACTATTTTGCAGATAGTCGGATATAGATTTCAGGCGACGTACGCGTGTGGGTTTTGCATAATACGAAGTAGGAAAGAGCTGATCATCGGCTTTTAATCTTCCGGACTGAATTGCAGAAGCGGGAGTTTTGTTACCGGTTGTTCAGCGACTTTGCAGCGCAATGACGATGCAGTTAGACATTGCACAGAGCCTCTTCTTCTCTACATCTGCATAATATACGCTATGGTGCTGCACTACCGTAAGCTGATTAAACGACAATCCTATCTCGGGTTCTCTCCGAGAAGCGTAATAACACGGATATAAGCTTCCATCTCCATTTTCTCTCGGTTAGTTCTTCCTCCTCCTCGTCCTCCCCCTTCTTCCTTCCTTTCACAAGTGAATTCAATTAAGATTGCAATAAATAATTTATACAATACCTATATTACAGACGATGTGTATATCTCCGCATTAAGATGCATTAGTTCGTCATGTCGATGTGTGGTAAAACCCAGGATCCGCACCCCGAGAGACAGAGTCCGAAGTGGTACCTATACTTACAACACGCACTTTACACGGCTTGCAGGCGTCGCCTCGGTTCTTCCGATCCGCCGTACCTGCAAAGCTTTATTTATCGTTCGATCTCCGCTCTCCGTGTCCAAGTAATAAGAGACGTCAATCAATCTCCGGATCTTCAAAAAGCTAAGACACACCCAGCCCCCGAACCACGACTCTTCGCAAGACTACCGTTGCAAATCGCACTGTATTAATCACTCCGGGTGTATATATATATAACATAATGAACTCTCCGCGTTCGCGGGTGTATCTCAATTCACGGTGTCAAGTGATGGGTGTATTTATCACATATTCGCGGTGCCTGATTCTGCAAGAAATTCAAACGGTTGATCGATTCCGAACTGAATCTCGTTTTGATCTGAAACATACCATCACTACGGCACAGTCAAGCCTTTCGAAGCTTGTGAGTGGAGTTATGTAGCTTTGAAAAAACGAAAATTTTTTACGGAAACTCTTCCCCATGTTTTACACTTAGGTTCCATGCGGTATAACCCGTTGAGACACAGCGTTTCGTACATCTGACACCTGTTTGAATCGGTTATTCAAGATTTATGTTCAATTTATGAGATATCACTGTCATTTTTTTTTTTTTTTGGAACAATTGGACTGCTAAGACGTCAATTTTGCTGTTTTGAAAGAGATTATCATGATTCTGTGAATACAGTGAACGCTATAAATAAACGAACTGTTGAAAATGCCTGCTTTTACAGAATGAATGTAATTGTGGGAAGATTATAGGGACTAAGAAAGTGGAGCTCGGTAATCTTGAGATTTTGGGGTCACAAAACATGAATCTCACATTAAAATTTCAAAATTTAAAATAGAAGATCCAATATGGAGGACTGAAAATATAAAGATTGATCCTATCCTCGCATATTAGATCCGCCATTTTGAATTTTGAAATTTTCTCAGATCTCACAGAAGTTTTCAAGTAAGCGACCTCGAGAACCCTGTTATGCTCAGTTTCAAGTAATTTGACTGCGTGGAAAAATCTACGCTCGAAAGGGTTAAGGCTAATTGAAAAATCGGTGCACCCAAGACGCATCACGCAAGTTCGAGACACGCAATTCCTGACCAACATCAACTCGGATATCACCTTATAACCTATTCAAGCAAATTCTAACGTCCGGCGTCCGACGTTGTCGATACGTTGTAATACGTAGGTATATAATAATGATTATTCTTCATTAGCTGCTCTCGCCTTCAACTAATGCATGCATCAACGCCACGTTGGCGCACGATCGTAACGATCGGTGAAATGGAGCTAGCCATTAGCGATTAGCATATAACCTCACCTCTTGTAGATAGACTAATGATCGTGTCACACCACCCCTTAATTGCTAATTGATCGAGGCGTCACATTGATCAGTCGAATCAGGTGTGGCTGTGCAGCGCGTTGCTCAAACCCATAGCCACGAACCAAGAACCCCGATGTATATTTTCCTCCGATATCTCGATCCTTTTCCATGCTCCTTTTACTCTCATTCGATGCGATTTCCTCACACCGAGTTATAGCCCTAATAGATTACAAGTGCAATTCCACTTCGCAACTACGACCTATTAACAGGCATACATGATGTATCAAGGGTACGTAAACTGAGAGGAAAATCGTCTCGAACAAACCGCTAGGCGTTCATCCTTGAGTCAATAGATCCTTGCTTGGAAGGAAAGCTCGAGCTGGCGCTTTATCGAATAGCCGAAGAGGCGCATGGGTAATTACTCAGAGGCTCGTTTAACAAATACCAGAAGCCGTGCATTAGGGTATCATTTTCTGCACACGCGAGGTTCGCAGCGCGGTTTACTGCGCGGCAAGCACGCCGTTGGTTCTCCGTTAAGACGCACTCTGCGCTGCCGCAGCTGCGGTGCGAATTATCCACCGACACATCGTGTTCGTTTATTATTACCAATCTACTTTGCCCGCTTTCGCGAATCTGTGTACGTGTCTGTTTGTGTTTATCCCGCCATGCGTGTTTTTAAATGGCGAGAAAGAGGAGAGATTCCGCCAGCTGGGAGAATCTACAAGTTATAATATCTTCTCCATGGGTGCGACTATCACCTTCTAGATGCGATCCGGAGACCACGGGCAGCACGATTCTCCGACCTGACCGCCTGACTCTGCCTGGATACCTTATACTCGCCTTGCGATGTACTATGGATGAAACAAAACGACACCGAGACAGGGCAAAAAGGTACCAAGAAGAGGAATATTTTCACGGGTGAACGATTTCCAAGGCCTTCTTCGTGGTCCAGGACGATATATTCCAACCTCCTACCCAACGTCGTCTATGACTGACTGACTCGCTAAACTTTGACCTTTTCCTTCGATCGTCACGCTTTTGCATTGAAAAAATTATCGCCTGAATACGCGAGAATGAAGAGTCACCGATCTGATTGTCGTCTGTTACAAATCGCTGATTGCAAATTTTTATACCGAAACCTCGCGCCGAGACTGTAAGGACTCTGCGTAAAGGAAGATAATCAATGAACGTATGAGAAGAAGTACAAATTTGAGAAAAAAAACAGAGGTTTTGAATAATTCACATTACTTAGACGGCCAAGACAGTTGACTTGGATAACTGACTGAAAGATATCTGGCTAAAGTAATTAACCAGCGAAAATGGATGATCGGTTAACCGGCTAGGCCGGTCAAAAATAGCCAATCAGCTAATTTTAACCGGCCTACCCTAAAAATGCAGAAAATCAACAACTAAATGAATTTTTTACCTTTTGGATTCGAACTTGTAACTAAAATATCAAATAAATATCGTCACTCACAATGACAGAAGTTTTTGAGCGAATCCAATTTTAATATTACTGAATAATATACTAACTACAGTTGGGAAATAATACGTATTAAATTATTCGAAAACATGCGGAGCTTGGTTAAGTGACTTTGAAAAGTTGACCCAAACAAGTATCACGGTTTGACGAAAGATAATTTTTATTCTTAGCTCGGCTGACTATTATTGATTGATCAACATTTTAGGCGCCTTGGACAATTGGGTGACAATAATTCCGCAAAGCGAATATAATAAAACTTATTCCAGTTGCAAGTTCGAATCCAAAAGGTAAAAAATTCATTTGCTTGTCGATTTTGTACATTGTTAGGCTTAACCGGTTGATATTAGCTGATCAGGTCATTTTTGCCGTCTAAGCCGGTCAACCATCTAACTATTTTGTCCGGCTAATCGTCTCGGCCAGCTAACTTTCAGCTAATCATCCCATTTAGTAAAAAGAAGCCTCGATGCTAATACGAACCCAAGAGAATCCATCGTCGCGGTAACAACACCTCTTGTAAACTTTGCGGCATCACAGCCATAGCCAAGGTAAGATTGCAGCCCGAGGGCAGCTTGCTGCACCGGCAATTCTCAAGGTTAGCTAGACCGGCATGAGCTATTCGCGTATTAAATATAAACGCGCTGAAGAGATTTCGAAACGATATAGCTAATTAATCAGAGATAATAATATAAATTAACACTGTCAACGATCTGACATTCCTGCGAGCTACTGCCAGAAAGGATGCGGACGTAACGAAGCCGGTTCGGCGAGCTATCGAGTCTCCATCTCCGGCCTCCGACCCGATCCTGAAGCATATCTCAGTTCTATCCAGCTTAGCGACACGCGCAGACTGAGCAACGAGAATCTCTCGCCCGTCTTACCCGGGGCCGTTAATCAGGCCCCTTATTTATTCGCGCCAACCTCTCGAGCTCCCTCCCTCCCTCACTTGGAGCTTCGCGAACTAATTCCCATCAGTCTCGTCGTTTGCAAGAAGTGCGGATAAAACTGCACGCGGAACTGCGAGCGGGTAGGGAAAAAGAGGAAAAGCATAAAACGTACGGCGACGAGGAGATAATTGGGCCCGAGATATGAATAATCATCCGTTCGGACCGATCTCTCGGTGCATGTAAATGCGACCCTTTCGCAAACTTGCGTGCCTCCACAATCTCGGTACCTTGGCTTTTTCTTTTACGATCAATCTTCTTTTTAACCTCTTCCTACTTACGGTGATTATACGACCACTCCCCACCCCGACTGCTAATTACGAGCTCGATAATATCATTTTTACTATTTAGTCGCTCCGTGTAAGGGTATATTTGATAAGTTTCTGCCTGGCGTAAGACCTGCACTTCGGGCAACGCGAATCCTCGCTTCTAATTGACACACGCTTAACGCCAATTTAGATAAATAACACAGGGGATCGTTATACGTACGATAGCGCGTAAATTGATCCGATTCGACGTCTGTTCTCCTAGGTAACGTATATATGTATACATATTACAGGCGCCTGAAGAAAGAGAAAATTAAACGAGGAAGAATCAACCTTTGTCGTGAAATTTACCTTCATACGAAAATACCCGCATTTTTTAGGCTAAGTTAAAATAATTGTGTCGTACTTTTACTTTTAGATCGTTGAAACTTATAATTGCAAACGTTACAGGCGATCGAATTTCAGTGCTTTTGCCATGTGTAATTTCCAATTTCGTTGAGGTGGGTCATGTTTGAATATTAAATTTATTCAACGACGTTTCGATCAGACACTCGATCTAATTTCTCATGTTTTCGTAAAAATGTTCAACTTGACATAATGGAGAACAATAAATTGACATTTGACTTGGAATATGTGTAAGTCGGAAATTATAAATTGTAATACACGTGTTGTAATGTATTTAAAGTTATGTGTAGCAAAATTTTAAATACTCCGAATTTGAATAATAAATATTACGGTTTTCCTAAAAAATTGTTGGAAATTAATCCATAATAATTGAAATCAAAACTATTTGAACTGAGATTACATTTCACATTTCTAGATTCCTTAATAAAAATTGACGACCTTCAGGCTTCGGTATTTTTGCTTCCGCCATTTGAGAGGAAATGATCGAGATAATCGAGGTGTAATTTGAATACAGTGTAAATCAAACAAGGTGATCGATAATACGCGTGGCGAGAAATTACGAACGTTATATAACCTCGTGATAAAAGTGGCTTCGGTTCCATATTTCAGTTCTACGATTGCATACTTTGTTGTTATCGATAACTACGTACATCACTTCTCTAATATTTCTTTCGCACAAGTTATTCTTCGTAATAATAACCGAACGATTATCAAAATCAAACTTGTCCAGTAACTCGAGAGAGTGGTTTGCAAGTGCGCAGGTATCGTCATCGCGACATTTTATTTTAACGTTTGCCGCACACAGACATATCTTGGCACGATTGACGTCATAACATTGTTAATTATCATGAAAAATTATGAAAGAAATCGAGATTACGATAAACACACAGACGATATACATATTATAGGTCTAACATTACGGAGGAGTTGCGAATCGAAAAGATTTGAGCGGAGAGATTTCTATTTTCGAAATTTAATCGAAACAAGAATGACGTGAAAAAACAAAAAAACAGCAACAGAGCTGTTTCAATATTTAAATATGTCAACGTATATACTCAAACGTCGGATTAACTCGAACAGCGGAACGTTGTCAACGTATAAAAACGGGAATAAAAATAAGCATAATAAGTGAATTACATACATAAACCATACGGGCAAAGTTTTCAAAGTATTGCATGTGCAGGATATTATTTATGCCGACGACTCGATCCTTTTTAGGCAAACCCAACGTTCAGCCGAATGTGACGGACGGGGATTAATAGACTGTATGAATATTGTATTTGAGATCTAAATATGCGATCGATTTCTCCTATCGATATACTATACCGTATTTTCTTTCAAGCGTTGCTGAAATTACCGGAAAGAAAGAAAAAGGAAGAATAAAAAAAAAAAAACAATTTTTTCCTCGCCTCAACGGCCAAAGCGGACCTACGAAGCAATTCGATAATTATCCTGTCAGCTGCGGTGTTTAACTGTGGAATTTGAAAATACATAATTGCGTTTATAATACAGGCAAATGATGCACGCTGCAATGTCCGGTTCTGTTTCTCTCCTTACGCAATGCCAAGATCGAGTAACTCACGAGCCTTGTTGGAGATTGACAAGCGTGATTGCAGTCACTCTGTTCGTCCTGTTTTTTTTTTTTTTTTTTCTACCGAACGAACGTGCAGAAGGATTTATTTTTAGATGAACATTGCAGATTGAGAACCCGAGGTTTATAAATGGCGAGAATTGCGAAGATTGAGCTTGCACCGATTACGTATGATTGAAAATCTTGCAATTTTTTTTTTTTTTTTTTACCGACAACCGATCGGGGGAGATTCGCTTCAGCCGCTGCATGCAACGTTCTACGGCGACAATATTTTGTTGGCTGCTCGTTTATACCGAGGAAATTTATGCATCGATGTAGCAAATGAATTCGGATTTATCGCTACGGGCTCGATGCGGGCGAACTTGCGGGAGAAAGAAAAAGTTACTCTCAACGACTCGACGTTAGTTTATCGGTATGAAATTTGAAACCTGGGATAAATTTTCGCCACTATCAACGCGATATTCTAGCCGCAAAGTAAAGAATCACGAGTCCCAACGTTGCGAACCAAAACTTAAACTACAAAGTTTCTCTCCCGCTTTCAATTTACAGAATTGCCAATTCGCGACGAATTAGATTGTCGCAAAAAATGGCGCTTGGGTTGAATTCGCGGCCCTTTCAATGATCGGAAGTCTGGAATGAATTAACCGCAACGATCTTACAATCAGGGATATCTACACAGCGAGAAAAGGTATGATGTATAAAAATGGCGAATCGGCAGAAGGCTGAGAGAGAGAGAGAGAGAGAGAGATGGAGGGAGAGAGAAGGAGGATGAAGGAAAAAGCTGGCGTATAGAATAACCAATTAAAGGGTACACGTGCTCGGTGAACGGCTCAATAATTCTGAGAACAAACAACGAAGCGTCGTAAAAGTCAGGCACGCTTGTTTTATGCGTTACAACTCTATGAAGTCACGCGCGGGTCTCTTCGCCTTGCGGCAAAAGCTCGCGAGCTCTCCTCGTCTCCTCTGCAACTTCTCTCTCAAATGCAACTCAGTGCATCCTTTGGTTCGACCGTCGCAAAGTTCCTTTCATTTTCAGATCCGCCGGATGTTGCAGGGTGTCGGTTTTAAAAGCACGGCCTAAAAGCTACCGGAAACCAGAATGGCGTTAACGCTTTCGCTGCACACCGGGGTCAAAATGACCCCGCGATATCTTCGCCGTAAATCCAGTATGAAAAATATCCGAAATAATCTGATTTTATCCAGGATAAATAATGAGATATCGTAAGGATCGTTATTTCATTATTCTTTCAAAAAATTCAACCTCAATTACTCAAGTAAATAACATTTTTTAACTCGAAATATTGAAAATTTGGTGATTTATGATTTTTTGCGTAGAGTGAGCTTTTGTAGTTTTATACATTTTTTTTTCATATTCAAATTTTCATTTTACCCAAGAGAGCTAATTTGTCTTGAAATATATTAGTTAAAGTAAGTAAGTTTGAACCCTCTGAAAATGAAATCTGTAATTATTTGACTTATTTGAAGAGACTTATACTTCGAAATTCGAAGTTATTATAAAAGTCAAGAAATTGACGAATTCGGACGATTTCTCGACGAGATTGTGCGAAATTCAATTTAATAAATTGCTTGGAGCAATTCAGCATATCGTCACTGCACTATTCGGGAAAAAGAGTTTCTAAATGAATTCTGAAATACAGGTATCTTAAAACATGTCAATGATCGAAACGTTTCATTTCTCAATCATTCGAACGACCCTGCATAAATACACACCATGTATCCAAACTGATGAGATTCCTGTACTTCTTATTTTTTCTTTCCTTCGTTTCCGATTGTTTCGAAAGCTCGCTTTTTTCGTCAAACTCGAATCCCAAGAAATGGATTTACACATTTATACAATATGGGTTAGACGCGTGTGTACAGTAAAATGGAACGCGAGAAATCTAATGAGAATGATAAAAACGACTGGGACGAAAATAGAATGGGATGTGAAAAAAAAAAAAAGAAAAATGCATAAAAGAAATTGGCGAACGTCGGACGCCGACACTGCAGGCATACGTCTACAATGCGCCTTGGGCTCACATATCGATGAGTAGAGGAGGTAGACCGGGTGGTGTGTTTGCTCGATCGAAGGTGATTTCATAAAGGAGGCCGCCTTGACGGAAGATATTGTCGGACAAGTTCGCCGCACCATCTGGGTGGCCCGTCGTGCGGTGGACAAGGTCTGAATACCTGCTTTGCCTGTACTTAGCCATAAGAAATTACAATATATATTGTAGCGTAATAAACCATTCTGTGTTGCGGACAAACTTCGAGACATTTCCTACTCTCGGTATAAATCAGTCTTCCTCCTCCTCCTCCTCCTCCTCCACCTCCTCCTCCTCCTCCTCCCCCTTTTCATCTTCTTCGAACCCTTCGATTCAACGCCGGATGATCTCTGGATCGTTCGATCCCTCGATCCTTCTCCAAGTCGTAAAAGCTGAGAGAGGTGAAGACTTGGAGGGTAAAAGATAAAGGGAAAAATAACGCGTCTGCTTTTTCCCGCAATGATTATAGATTACGACCTGTCAAATTTATCGACACAATCGGTTGACTCGTTTTTCGATAAATAGTATATGTACATAATAATACAGGTACGTAAATAACGTAGCGATATCGCGCATGCGTCGAAAATCGAACGGCCCACCGGCTGTAGGCATGATCCGTTAAGCTGTACTTGCGAATTGAAAAATGAGCCTCGTTAAACGCACAATGCAAGGAGAAACGACGGCATTAAGATGTAACCGCACCGCGCGAGCGGATATATAATCTGAGGCGGTCAGGTATAATACATACCTTGCTGTATACACCGCGGGGGAAGTAGGTAATATTCGCGCGGCGACATTCGAACAATGTTTCTTATACCGCTTGAATTTAATTCGAAGACGTTTCGCTGGCCCTATACATACATATTATATACATGTATACACAATATCTCTCTACATCACAAAGATCAAGAAAAATCCAGAAAAGCCAACCTTCCTTCCACCACCCTCCGACCCCCTTATTCCACCTCCCCAACCCTTTTTCCCGCTTCCATCCTATACCCTATATGTATATACCTCTCTAAACTACGAATATATCCTCGCCACCGCCACCGCCGTGTCAGGAATCCAAAAACCTTGACATACATACGAAACTCGTTTTTCTGCGGATAGATCGAGGTTCGGTGAAAATTTAATATCGAGAATGGATTCGATCGGGATCGAGAAATCGGTACCGGAGATATATATGTACGAAGAAAAAATGAAGAGACAGTAATAAAGGCGTTGCAGGTGCACGACCGGTGTATAAAAAATGATAACGAAACGCGCGCGGATGGCAGCGACGCAGCAATTATAGATCCTAAAGACAAATCGCGTTAGTAGTAAATCTATGCCACTTAATAGAGTCCGGGTCTATTAGCATTTCGTGTTAAATACTCGTCGATCGCGGGGCGCATAGTAAGCAGGAGGATCCGGTCAAAGCGCCGAACTAGGCGATGGGAATAGCTGTTAATAGACGCCGAACTTGCACCGTTCAACCAACGAGCATGTGAACGCCGTACGTGTGAAAGAAAGAATTTATATCAAGACACGAGACCCGACGATAAACGAGTGGCTTAGATTAAACGCGTATCACAGATGTGATGTCTCTTTGATAAGAGCTGGTACATTCCTATAGGCGCAATAACAAAATGTTACCTTTTTTATCGGCTGTGTATACAATATTCTTTAATTAAATCCAAACATCGTGTTTCTAATTAATTGGGAACGTGGAAAGAACTGACATTTCTTTACTCAAAAGTGGGGATAAATTCAAGGATATTTGATCGAAGGGGTGGAAGACGGATTCTTACGGAGAATATTTGAAACCGGAAAGTCCGGTGCTTGATGTAAGTTCGATCCCTGCACACGGTATTTGCGGGATTTAAGGTGATAACGAGAAGAGAAGAGAAGAGGCTCGAGACGAGATGAACGAGCGAATGTAACAGCAAGTCGCTCAGCACACAGCAAAGCGGTCGGATTGAAATGAAAGAAAATTTATGTCAAGATCAGCGATAAGTATTTTACGGCGTAAAGACACGTGGTTAACAGGTTCACCGTGCTTATTCACATCATTCTTGGGCATATATCATACCCACACAGGTGGACACGTGAACGCATATTTCCTGAGATTGTAAATATTCGTATCAGAAAACGAGTTGAAGCTAGAAAGTTCAACCGGCTCAAAAACGATATTCTCTAACACAGGTCACAAAAGAAACGTTTTTTCTTCTTGGGTTCGTATTTAAATGAACAAATTTTTATTCTATACGTAGAATAACAACCTGCAAAAGCTTCGTTTCTCGCTCTTAAAGTTTTTTTTTGTTTTTTTTTTTCTTTTTTACGTTGATAAATAAATCTCGAATTTTTCGGTTGACGGCAATTATAAGCAGAAGATAGCAGCACGTTCAAAAAAATAAAAAAAAATTTACCCGATAAAATTATTTCTCCTTTTATCAGTTACGCGGAAGAAATCAAAATTACAAATCTAGAACCGAGACTAAAAAATTCGTGTCGACCGGTGTGATTCGTCACGTTTTCTTTTTCCCTTTCGCGAATGTCGCGTTGTTATTTATACAATCATATGCTTGTGCGAAGAAAAAAGAAAGAGATAAAGAAATAAAACAACACCGCTAATGCAGTATGTATATTTTTTGTCCGTGGATTCGAGAAGCAGCGAAAATCTCACCGAGTAAAAGGGCACAAGGTATACATAAGGAATGTGACACCTGTTGCGAGAGAAGCTTTTTGCCTCCTTAAACCGCGAGAGGCGGTCGGAACAACCGCTTTAGTTTTTGCGACGGCAGGTTGGATCGGTATTATAACCGGCAGAGTCGAGACTGGAAGGACACTTCATTGACGCCAAATACAGCGATCCCTGCAGGCCAGGATTCTCCTTGTGTTTTTCTAACTGACGTTAAAGCCTTGTTTAGCCAAAAAAGTAGAATAAACCTCGGAAAGTGATTTTGCGTTGCAATTAGCAAAAAAGGATCGACGATAGCGCAAAATGTTTAGGCGTGCCTCGTTTTTCGTAATCCCAACAATATTCGGACAGTTTTTTTAACGACACCTGTTTTACTCAATTTTTTTTCAACAAATGAAATTTTTCTCAGCGTACGCATTTCCGCTCGATAAGATTATCAGTCCCGTGTTCCCATGGGGACGTGGCGAGGCATATAATCAATTTAAATTTCTCCAGATGCAGGCTCTGTACCGTACAGAGGTAGGCGTGTGACTGTATAAGATCAGAAGTGAGACGTTATAAGCTCCGATCACTGACGCCGAGTGCGCAGCGTGCCGCGCTTATACCAATTTGTTCACCTTATGGGTTTGTACTAATTAGTACGGTTGATCGGTCGATCGGAAAATAGACGATTTAATTATGCGGATTGAGATCGTTTCGGCTCTAATGGCTAATTAGAATTAGTCGTGATTAACCGTGCGCTGCATCCTCGCTATGACGAAGACGCGGCCTTGGTATTCGCTGCGTCTCGTAGAGTGACAGCTTTGCGTAGAGAAATATAGGTAGAAGCTTTGGCAAATTGCAGTATAAAAATCTAGCCGCTGACTAACGATCTCGAATAAAGAGCGAAGAATCTTATAAAATAAAGAAACCGCAATCGACGAGCTGTGAGCTACAATGCCAAGAATACGACGCTGCTGAGACGAATGCCGGGCATTCCTCATTCTCATGGGAACATTCGCTCGGCGGGTGCTTTTCTGATCCGCGCACCCCTCGATCATGTACATCACAGACTCAACTCGCTCGCGGAGAGGATCGATATGCCCGCAAAAAGCTCGCCGCAATCGAACGGGGAAAAGGAAAAAATACATTTTTTACCCAGTTCGGAATCGTCATGGGAACGTCGATTTCACCGTATCAAGGATTTCCCATACTGTAAAAAACAAAACTCGTTGTCGATTTTTATAGAAAATATTTTTTGCTGTCAATCCAACATTATTTCGCGGCAAAGCGATTTCCGAGTTCCTCGACGTTGATCGAAATTCGGTGAAATCTTTGTCAAGGTTTCACACCGTTGGAAATACGGTGTTAAACGTAACACCGAAAATATTCGATCAAATTCCACGCCGTTTTTCTTGTTGATTTGAACCAAAGATCTTTAATTTTCCACTAATCGGTGCGGGACTTTTATCGACACCGTTAATTTTCTGAGAGTGCACGATTATGTCGAGAGGTGAAAATTGTACGATATTATTTAAATGCAATTGCGGGCGGTAAATGTAGGTTGAAACTCTTGAAACGAAAATAATGATAGGATTGAAAATGAGGTGTAACGTGAGAGAAGAAAGATTGAAATTCATGGTGATTGGATGTATCGGAGTTCTAGCGGTCCGGAAGAAACGGTGAAGGATGGAAAGAGGGAAGGCTATAAAATCTAACTAGGTCTGGTTTCGCGTTCCGCACGCGGCTGCGGGGCGTCGACGAAGTCAAGCCGGCTGCACCCGGGGTTGACTTATGCAGTGTCTCGTTAAACGGTTCTTGGTCCGGGCAGACTCGAGTTGCACGTTGATGGTTTATAGTTATTGTTTATCATCCGAAGAGAAACGCCCATGCAGTCGAAGATAATCGCGGATGAATCCCCGCTTGGGTACAAAGTTGGATAGCGTAATAATTCGATGATCATCGATTCGTAGCGTCGGAAGTGACGCGCGGTAGAGCAACGATCGGTAACGATGCAGGAAAATTGAGTTCGGTATGAGAAAAATGCCACCGGACGATCATTTTTTTCAGGTCAAGAAGAAAAACGCGGATAGCAATAATCTCGATCGGAGTTTATTGATCCCTAATCCCTGCCGGCCGCGCGCAATATCTTATCGATCCTTGATCGACGCGGCTGAATAGGCGCTAGGAGTCACCTATAATGTGGCTTACAGCTTATAGGCTGCACCGACACCGAGAGACACAGAGATGAATTTATCCGGTTGCGTTAACGGGGGGTAAGGAGAGCGAGAGCGAGAGAACGAGAGAGGCGCAATATTGAACGGAGTCTCTGTGGAGAACGACTGGCAAATAAACCTCTTTTCAATCATACGGACGCCCACTGCGAAGGCATAAGAGAGCAAGAATGCCAAGTCTCTCGACTTTGCGCTTGGCTAGAAGGCATCCGCAGCTGTGTTCGGATCCCGATGCAGTCGCGTCTACGTGTATACGTATATTACGTGTATATATCTTTTCGCTCCGCGTTGCGAGTCCTCTTTATCGGTAATTTTAATCGAGAGACGACTCCTTACGGCGTTACAATCAAGAGCAGAGATACAACTCCAGCGGGCAATGCACTTATTGTACCGTATATGTACGTACCTACGTCTCATATTGTATGTACACGTACACTGAGAAAAATTTCATTTGTTACAGTAACTGGAAAAATTAAATAAAACATAAATTTTCGCAACAGTTGCGAGAAAATCTAGCAACAGCGATCGTAATGAGAAAGAATATTAACGGATACTAGACTTTCCGGTGACGGCCGGAAGACTAATTTTCATTTTCTATCCGGAACTACATTTTTCGATTGTGGTAAAAACTGAAAATAGTTAAGGACTGAGCGGTAACCGGAAATAAAAATTTCTCTCAGTGTACCTGCAACCTCCGAGCCGCTCGATCATCACAGGTCTGCAACAAAATCCTCCTTCAAATGATATATTACAGATATAAAGGTTCTAATTTCCCGAATCTATACATGTTTTCCATTTTTTGCTGTGACGTATAAATTACGTTGTATGATTTGTTTTATTGTACAAAATGCAGAATTCGTTGTGTTCTGTTTTTGCATTTACACTGCTTTCTCCTATTTAAATAGTGTCTTTATGTAAATGCATGCAAAACCATAATAGAAATAGAAAGAAAGATATCGTCTTAACGCCGTTTTCACACCTCTGAAATGTATGTAGAGCCAATGTATGCGATTGCGCAGTTCTGGTTGTGACTTCGTGAAAAGAAAGAAAACTACGTAATAACTAGAATTATACCAGTAGATATATTTTCTCACGATTTTAACGTTTAAACTTTTCTACTTTACAGCTTTTCTTCATAAATATCGTTGCTATCACAAGAGTTTTATTATAATTTGTGAGGAAATATAGCATTTTATTGCAAAAAACATTACGTAAAAAGTATACGTCGTAAATATTTTTTATTGCTATATTTCGATACAAGAGCGTCAAATTTATTGTAATTATATACAATAATAATAAGGAGAATCAAGTTTTTTTTTTTTTTTTTTTTGCAGACCAATGGATCATCGATCCCTCGTGATCCGGAGGACCCCGGCAAAACTTTGCGAAATAATTGCGATGAATAAGTGTAATACCAGGTCTGATAACCGATACGTTTCTCGAATCAATTTTCTTGTCATACTGATTAAAAGACAACGTAAACGTCCCCCAGTCCCGATCGTCGTCTCGTTCCGCATTTGCGGAGCTAGTTGCGTGATGAGATGAGAAAATTTCCGGACAATCATCCGATCTTCGTTATAATTTCAAATATACAATTTTCAACGCATTAAATATAAATTCATTACGATTTTAAGCGTTTATACGCAGGACGTTTGATACAACAATTGGTGTGTGTAATTTACATCGCGATCGTCATTCTCACGGATGAATTAAAATCGAGGTTACTTATTTTTCCAGGATTATTACCGCCGACTGCAGCCATTTTATTCTCAGCGGAGGTCCAGGGGAGGATCGTAAAGTGTCATCCGACCGTCGCGTGGCGAATGCGTAAGTTTAACTGCTGATCCTTGTACTCGTGCATATCGTATGCACTAACACGCACACTATGATACATAGTTACCTACACGACACACACCGACACACCTGTCGTTCGAATTTATAACGCGTAATCAGTTCAATTTTTATAATGATTCACGAGAGTCTATAAGCCAATTATAATGTACGGAATAACCTCGAGGATCGCGGTAATAAGCGGTGAACAAAATTTTTTAATTTTTTTTACTCGTAATAAAACCGAGCAATAAGGGAAGGAAAAATCGCAGGATCTGACGATCGAACGGAGGATAAACGTTTGATTATCATAGAAATTATATATTTACGATGCGGAGGCTGCAGCCGAGGCGCCTGGATCACGCGCTTCGCGAACGTGAAAAAAATTCTCGCGACATCCAGTAGACGCGTCTATAAAGCAGAGGATCGGACAGCATTCGCCTAGTCGGCAATTACCCGTCGGGATCGCTTGATTTATGCAAATTCTTTCAAATTAAGGGGCTCGGCGTTTGCGAAGAACGCTTGGACGGCAAAATAAATTTGCAAATTTTGCATGTTTATTTATCTAATTTGTATTTTTTTTTTTTTTTGCTATATTAAAAAAAAAAAAAAAAATGCCGCGCAAGTCAACGTCTTCACGGTCGCATATATATATATACGCTCAATTCGCATGAGACGTGTATTAAGTGTATACCTGTAGCAATAAATTGAACCAGCGTTGTTTTTCTTCCGGCCCCCGAGCCTTCGTTTCATTCTTCTTGCGCCAAATTTTCTCCGTCTTTATAGACGCCTCTCGACTCCTGGGACAACGAGACGAGGATCACTAGGACTCGGACAATTCAATAAACCGTTTCTTTTCCCATGGTAATTATACCGATGTCCCGCTGTCCTCAAGTTCCAACCTATCCGGTGAACTATATATACGTATACATATATATATATACCACATATAAACGTATACGTATAGGCGATTCCGCACAGTTGCAGTGCGAACGTTGTCTTCTAGCGAGAAGGTTCATCAATCATCATTAGCAGGCCCTGTCACTCTTATAACTACGTCAGATATCCAGCTGTGGTTTCACGGAGATTCCTTCCTCGATCTTACGTTAAGGATTTATCCACGCGTGTACAGTCAAGGCAAGACGATTTTCATACGAAAGTATTGCCGAGTTGAGAGCGAACAAGTGCTGAGCCGAGGTTACGTCCCCTCGATACGGAGAAACGTGTGAGAAAAAAAAATTAACAAACTTGAGCGGAAAGAGTTCGATTTACGACGAATTTATTGAAGATATCGAAATGAAATTTCAATCAATGGTAGCTAATTTTCGTTGACAAACCGCCTGAACTTACATTCATTTTTATCGAAAGCTTCAATTGGCTGTGGCAAAGCGAGTAATATGGATAATTATTATTTACGAATAAAAAGAGGTATTCGTACCTCACGGATCGTTCGTTATCAAACGGTTGTTTCGATCAAAATTTACGGGATAGAATATTTTCTACACCGAAGGAACGATATTCTGATAAAACTTATCAAACCGATTCAAAGCCACTCTTTCTTAATTTGTCCGTTCTGACACTTTTGGACTAGACTGTCCACTTAACGAATCCTCGTAACAAGTCTCTGCACTATTAGCTGAATGACCGTTACGTCTTTTCATTACGAGTATCAAAATCGAGGCGAATAAAATCGAGAAAACAGGATTTCGCACGAAACTATCCGATTTGTATATGCAGGATTTTTACAAAATCTCGAATGGCAATCCTATTAATTGTGCAATTAATTACAATCGAATTTACAAACATCCCCAGGCTTTGACCGTTGCCAATGCGTTCGCCGAAGAGACTCGATCGACTCGCGACTAAAAATTCCCCCTTCTCTTCTCTCGTCTTCTCTCTCTCTCTCTCTTTATCGGCTAAGAAAACGATCCTCGGATTCAAGATCGCCCCTCGAGCCGGTCGACCGTTCCTCGTCACGCAAGTCGACCACCTTTAACCCTCCATTGGCCACGTGCTTTTTTTTACACACCGTTGGCTAACGCACACGAATTAGTCTACAGCTGTTTTTTACCCACTTAAAAGTAAAAAATTACCACCCTAACAATTCATGTACCTACTTTGAGGTTCTATTTTCACATTCCGACAGTTGGATTAAGAAAACAGTTAGCAATTTAATGATTAGAAATTAATTAAAAATGAAAGATCGATTTAAGCTAAAGTTTTCGATCAAGTCAAACTGGACGATTTCGTACGCGTTGGCCAACGGAGGATTAAAATCGCTTCGGAAAAGAAACGCGTGAATATCCCGGACATAGCCAGCTTGGTGGAATCGATTCACCTAAACAAGACTTCCCTGTCCTTCTCTCTTTTATAGATCTCTTGATCGTCGCGCGGTCTGATCGGCAGTTGCACGGTTGAATCCGTTCCGTGAAACGTAAGAGCAAAGAAATCAAAAAAAAAAAAAACGCAAAATATAGTTCATAATCTTGTGAAACTGAGAAGGTTGAGCTCCTCCCACATCAGCCGAGCAACCGTCTCAATCGGAAGCTCTTGGAAATTATTTCAAGATTTTTTATTTTCATCGGAATAATTTTCACCCCAGAATTATTCATGATCATGCAAGATGCGGATCATTTGATTTTCGTCCGTAATAATATATCGAGGTATGTTTCTCGAATGAATGGAAAATCCTACAGTATATGTGCAGGGTGTGCAATCTCGATATTTGAATCACTGTCGTAAAACCAGCTGTCAAACAGAGAATTCCGTCCTCCGGCTTCTTCTCCGCATCCCGTTTTTCAATGACTGTAATCGAGAGAAAAAAAAAAAACAAAAATATGCAAACACAAAACCAAAAAAAAAAATTAAAAAATAAAGAAGAAGAAAAAGAAAAACCGGTATACGGTGGACGCTGTTGACCGAGTATATTCACCGTGGTGAGTTTAAGATCCGAGTTTTGCCAATCTAAACCTCGATTGAAGGCGTAACATTTACCGCCGGATCGCCACACACCCACGGAATCACCTGCACTTCCAGGCATCAAGAAACTTGTTCCAAGCCCACAGCATCGAGGCGATTCGTATATCGTGAAGCGGGAATGAGTGCAGGAATTCATTTCTTATTTTGTTTGTTTCTTTTTTCAAACTTACGAAACGACGTGCCGGCAAATAATATATTACACACGTAATCCGCGACATTGTACGAAGAACGAATACGGAGATAATTTGCATCGTTGCGGATCTACCAGAAGACGCAAATTCGTTACCAAAATGTTCACTTGTCGTATTATTTCCATACGTGGATTTATCGAAGTTTGTTTAACGGATCGAGATCTGTCGGCGGTTAATCGAATCGGGCCTATAATTTACGGTGTAATGTCGAAGATGAATCAATTTTGAATTGCAAGGCGGTATATGATATGCGTGATAATCCTCCTTTTGGTTTTCGTATTTCTCATTATTTTTTTGTATTATATATACGTGTTACAATATCAAAGTGAGAAAGAATAAGCGTGATAAAACGAGAAAAAGAAACTTGTCCAGTCGCGATCGAGATCGCTTATCGCCGGGGATCGAATGAATACGTGAAATACCCGAAAGCGACGAAAAAGGAAAACCAGTGCACTGGAATCTCGGACGCGTGAATGGCGTGTGCGTTACGTACGCATAAATATGGGTATCTACATTAAATTATAGAAATACAAGTAGCATACCTAACGGTACGATATTTCAGCTGCACAGTGACGAGACGTAAATTATTTTTATTCGTTCAAATAACGTGTCGATGTAGTAAAAAATAAAAAAAAAAAATAAAGAAAAAGAAGAACAATTTCCAAGGCACGTAGCCGGACGGAATTTGATCGAATCAGCTGGGATGTGTTAAAGTCGAAATTGTGTACAATGTTTACGTGTAATTCTCCAGCCGCCTCGATTCCGTTAATAACAATAATTTTCTCATAACTTCAGAGAACGTGGCTGCAGCATATTAGGCCAAATCCATTTTATGTTATATCCAAGCTTCTCGATAGAATATCGATTCAACCTGCAAGTTTATTAGCAATGCGGTTGAGTTAATTTTCAAGAGGCGGGTTGCGAGGCTGTCGTCATGACGTAATCCTGCCGGCAGAACTCGGCGGGATAAAAAACTGAGAAAGAAATGTGGAAAGATGTTTGATACGCGATGCCGCACTTTGTAAGATATCGCGATTTAGAAATCGGCAATATTTGCTAACGCTAAGTTCGAAACGATTTTAAGACTCTTCGAGCATCTTATTCTGCAGACGCGCAAAATTTCTCTTCATCGTCGAATCGATGTTAATTTTTCTATTTTATTTTTCATTTAATCGCTCGTGCAATTGACTCGGTAAGTAATTTTCACAACGTAACAACAAGTGCAGCTGTAGAAACCGATCTATAAATCGAGAGATATCGCAGATCACTTCAGATTGCTGGAAGACAAATTCTCTCATTAGCCGTTATTATCCTCGAGGGTAATCAAGGAGGAAACGGGCAGGTATTATTTTTTATGCGACGGTATAAAGTCTGATTTTAGATTCTACGCTCGCTTATCGACGACGCGATATTCCTATCGGGATAAATTTCACCGTACATTATCACCGCTGTTGAGAGTTTTATTGTTAATCGGCATCGATTAAGCCAATTACTTTACACAGCAGACGTCTGAATAATTAATTGAATCAGCGCGTAAAACCGAACCGAGATACGGGTATAATATTCAATTAAATAAATTAAAACGGGTGCTCCGGCTATCGTCAGACTAGTTACCCCCGTTAATTTTCATCGCCCGACAACGAAGAATTTTTCTTCACCGATCTTAAGAGAATTTGCTGAAACCCGACTAGTCGATAACCTGTTATACGATGATATTTCACCGGGCGTGTAGACATCAAAGTCAATTTTTTCATTCATTATACGGTATTGATTGCGTCGTTTAACGTTCGCCGTAGCGAACATAAGCCGAGCAAACGGGATCCGAGCTTGTCGAGTCAGCCTTACAGGAGGAGGCGATACCTCGCTAAATTGTTGTAATCCTAGAAGCCTCCAACTTTCGATTCGCGGAACGACTCGGAGGTTAAATTGTAAGCTCACTCGGAAACGAGTTTTTCAGTCTGGTACGAATACACGGGAGAGGAAGCAGCTAATTGGGTGAAAAAGGACAGCAGCGTGCGGTTTGCACCTTGGATGAATCTTTCGAATCGTCGTCGATGCGCCGCGTAAGCAAAGCCCATATACTCGTAATTTACCGAATTGCCCGGTTCTCGGGCAGGCAGGCAGGCAGGATACGGGGAATGATCCTGGCTACAGTGTGCACGTGTAATTTCAAAGGCGGAATAAAACGACCCTCTCGGAAATATCAGCCGGCGAGGTCTAATCGCGAGGCTTAATTAAAATCAGATCGAGTTGCAGCAGGCCGCAAACCGACGCGCTTTAACGTTCCGTTGCGCGACGAGCTCGATGAAAAAGGTTACGTCAAGTGAAAAAAGTACTCGTCAACCTTGTCATTACCCAAGCACGGCTATCATCCTCCTCGTCCTCTAAGGCCCGACTAAAACAAACGGTTCCTGCCTCCGCGAGTAGCGATTACGAATACAAACAGCCCGGGGCCTTATCCCGTAGAAATACGGAGATTCTTAAATACCTCACGGTTAAATACGGTCCTCGTCCTCCATCATCCGGGCGTGTATTCCCGCGTACCTTTCAACCTGTTCTCCGTTTCCCTGACGTTAAACGGAGAAAACTAGTTCGTTCGACTCGCCTGTTACGTACACCGGCAGCCTGCGTTTAGATTTCATTATGCAGCTAGCTCCAGGCTCCGATATCGGACCCGCTCATCAAATCGCCGCCGTCTCTTTGTACCTAAATTAATTTTCAATACCGACCGGATTCGATTCGTGCGACGCCAAGTAATAACGTAAAACGTGTGGGTACGTAGGATTTTAATTTACGCGGAATTTTCATCGTTGACTCGGTATCCGTCTGTTTTTGTTATCGTATTTTTATAAAATATTGTAACGATTTTACAGTCGTTCGAAGTTCATTGCGAGAGAAATTTTTATTTCCGATTGCCGCTCAGTCCTTGACTATTTTCATTTTTTACTACAATCGAAAAATATAGTTTAACTAAAAAAGTAGAGTAAACCTCGCAAACTGATTTTGCGTTGCAATTAGCAAAAAAGGATCGACGATAGCGCAAAATGTTCAGGCGCGCCTCGTTTTTCCTAATTCGAACAATATTCAAACAATTTTTTCAACGATACCTGTTTTACTGAATTCTTCTAGTTACTGTAACAAATGAAATTTTTCTCAGTGTCCGTTGCAGAAAGGAATTATTAGGGCCTGTAATTGTGCGGGCAACGCTGTTCCAAATCACCGTTTCACGTGTCCCTTGACGTTGTCCGAGGCGAATAGCGAGAGAAAATGGTTCGAAAAATATGTGATGTTATTCATTGGAATTATATCGACGCGTTATTAAAAAGCTATTAAAATTAAGCCGTAACCTGGGAAGGCCCTCTGGACATCGGAGCCGGCTTTTTACACGCCCGTGTAATGATGGATTGCTCTGCCTGCATGTGCATGCCTGTGTACACCTGATATTACGACAACGTTGCGCGAACCCGAAGAACAATTAGAGAGTCTCTGCCCGGTTAACTTGGTACATTTCAATTATTCACTACCGTACCACAATTATCTTATATACATATTCACCGAGTTACCAGGCGAAATATAATATAACTCAGCGTTGGTTACGATTAGTGTATGTATATATATTAGTGTGTATCGAAAAACCACGGTTTTCGAATTTCGACACGGACGAGTGTGGAAAAATTACGGTCTAGGCAAAAAATAGATCAGTCAGATTCCTGCTTCACTCCCCTACAGCTATCTATTTAAAAAAAATATGCAAGTAGCTAAGGAAATTCTCAAATTTAACACCGTTTGCTGAAGCTGAAAATACTAACCAAAAATGTTCTCCTTGAAACCAGTTTATTTTTTTTTTTTTTTTTTTGTCAAGACCGAAAATATTGTTCGAAATTACGAAGAAAAAGATGCTGTGCGAGTTTCGGCTCTTAATATTGATATTTAGAAGTGCCTCGTAGCGATTTTCTATTTCCCGTTCAAATAATACAGGAAATTTTTTTACTTTTTTTTAACATTGGAATTTTATAACTCGTCAACGCATTCGTGTACTGATAAGACCTGAACGTATTTTCGTAGATAACCGAAAGCTCTACAAACAAGGTCTCTTATTATTTTACGATGAATCTACTCTTTCCAAAATTCTTTAAGATCCTTGGAGAAATAGAAAATCGCGATGACGCACGTCTAAATAATAATATTGAAAGCTGAAAGTTGGACGGCATATTTTTTTTTTTTTATCATTTAGCGTAACATTTTCGACTTGAATATAAAAAAAAAATAAAAATAAAAATAGGGCATTTTATTTCATACAGCGGCAACAGGTGAACAAAGATGCGGTTAATCGTACTAAATTAGTGGTTAGTAATATTTTTCATTCACAATTTCTCTCCACACCTCGAGAAACAATCCGACAGTCGCAAATCAGCTCTTAAAGCAAATTGCTCTCTCTATCTATCTCTGGATATAGTAGATCACTAGATCAGAAGAACACACGCCTTCACGGTAGTGTAAAAGTGTGTATACCTGTAACGTACACGAGCACAGAGGCTTAATTGTAGGAAATAGGAAGCCGCGGTCTGGGATGAGCGGGCAAACTTTTCTGTAATAAATAAATGAGGTCCGTACAGGATGCCGGTATGGAGAAACGACGTCGGCGTCTGCGATCATCGATAGCTAAGCAGAGGCACGTCCGAGTGATTCAAGTATCGATGCTCGAGTATTTCATAATAATTATGTTCATGCAGAGGTATAGACGAGATAGGTTATATTATACCACGGCACATACCTGAACCTATACCTACCCATACCGAGAGATACTGGCTCGCGCACAATGAGGGACTATCCTTATTAAGCAGACTATCATTAACCGGGCAATCTTGTCTACTGCTTATATATTTACTGGTTTACCAATTGCTTTTCGATATATTGATAATTAAGATTATTATCGCCGCTTCCCGGGCTCTTTTTTTCAACGTCACATACTCCACGGTGAATGTGTTACACGTTGAACGTGTTTCAAGCGTATGAAACACTTCCGGAGAAAAACGTGCGTCCCGAAACACAAGGTAAATTGACGTGATTTATCCGTGATACGTCGTATCCACCGTCGATTTTCAAATCTGTTCGAATAATT
The DNA here is from genome assembly GCF_021901455.1 of Neodiprion lecontei. NCBI lineage: Eukaryota > Metazoa > Arthropoda > Insecta > Hymenoptera > Diprionidae > Neodiprion > Neodiprion lecontei. The sequence goes on along the minus strand of NC_060264.1, from coordinate 7,211,530 downwards.
TCAATCCTCGATGAAAATTCAATTCATTAGCTCGTGAATTTAACTAGTATGAATTGTCGGGCTGGTCACGAATTTGGGGAAAAAGAAAAAAAAAATTGCATGACATTTCCCCGATTCAAGTAAGTTACTAAAACCTGAAACGTTTAGCTTATCAATTCTACATTCGGTTCAAATCCAATTCGAATTGCAATAAGATATAACGTAAAAAAGTAAATTTCTTAGCCCAAAAACTCATTTCTACTCCAATTCCTAAGGTAGAAAAGTAATATTTTCAATTCTTTCCATGACCAAAATAAAAATTCCCGAATTGTCCATGACCCCTTTAAAATGCCTTGACATTTTCACGTTTTTTTCCGTTTTCCACGTAACGCGTCCAACCTGAAATTGTGCAATGTCGGAGCTTTACGCCTTTGCTCGGGCGCGGTTTACCAGAAGATATATTCACCCGACCCGATAGTGGGAATAGCTGTAACCTAACCTGCACCAGCAGACACAATGCTAGAATAGTTTGATTTTTCGCGCGTAACGTTTCTTTCCGCGGTTTCCATCAGAAGCTTCAGCCAGCTCGGAGCACCCCGCGGATACTTACGTCGTGTATATATCCGGCGCACAATGCCAGGGCTCTACCGATTTATACTTCGAACCTTAGCCGTAGACCGGTAATAGTATCGCGGTATGCCGGCTGTGCCCACCTTACCCTATTTCACTCGGTACGGGCGGTCTATGAGTGAAATATCGCATTCTGCAATACTTTATCGGGCGATAAATTCAACCCACCTTCTTCCCAAGAGCTCGCTCCAATACCTGACCTCACCCCCTTGACGTCGTTGGGAGCGATTTATAGGAAAAAAAAAAAATAAAAAAAATAATGTAGCCGACACCGCGAGCCTGCGGATTCCGGAAGGCAATACGGTGAGCCGAAAGAATTTTCAACGCCTGGTTCGAACTGTGATGTAGATTTTTAATCACGGGTTACGGGTACACGTACGTACGTCTTTGACCGTAATATTCCCATGGGATATTTCCGCTGAGTTTTGCACGTGTTCGGGTGATCCGAATTTTCGTTATTTATTGCTGACTCGATCGAGGGATAATTATAATCAATAACAAACGTCAAGCTCTTCCTGCCGATCCGACGTCGCTCGTCCGAAAATATTATCAAACTGGACACGTTTAACGTGGCGAGGTCGGTCACTCAACGACGGTAGAACGACGGTTGAAAAGGTGTTACAATCTCGGGACTGAACCGGTTCCAATATACACAGGCGTCGTGCCCAGGCTCGACACATCGGTGTAACGATGATGCCTTCTCTAAGGACACTAAGCACGGTAGCGCGACGGTCAAAAATCGATAAATTTCGCTATTTAACGTTTCACCGGCACGGATATTCGTGAAACGAAACGCCCGAGATTTACGGGAGTCTTAAACGATCTGCCGGCAATGCACCGCGGACAGAGTCGCTCGAGCTGTGACCTACGGACAGAATTCACCAACGTTTCATCCATACTCTTCATTCCTGTTTCAAAAGTTGAAAATATCGTTTGTCTCCCGTTTCCCGACACGGCCTATCCAAATGACGACAAGAAGACGGGTACCGTTGAATCGTCGATGCGGATTCGCACGAGTTACCGATCGCATCGATCTCTTATTTCCGAATATTACAAATTCGCGTCTTGGTCGATTTACGCGTAAACGAAGCAAAGACCGCGAATATCGGATCGGCGGTACGAAGCTCCGCGTTGTACGTAATAACGGAGAGGATCGAAGGATCGGTAAAGGGCAAGTAGACCGCGAAGCCTGGGGTTGACGGTACAAGAGAGATCAGAAGTTACGCGTCGATCAATCGCGGCGTCCGAGAACAGCGTCCGCCGCATCCTAGTTCGCGGATTCCATCGCATCGCATCGCCGCGATCGCGCTCACTAAGTAAACGCTGGTTATAATAATTTAGCCGGAGAGCCAGCCCCAACATCAACATCGATCTGTCCGCGGTCTCCAATTAAGCGAGGAAAACCGATGCATTATGGATGTTCGGACGGCGAGGCCTCCGGGCACCGGGCCCCACGAGCGACGTCTACGTCGACGGAGATCGGTCGTCGGGGTCACCGATGCGGCACGCCGACGTCCGTATGTACGGATTCCGCGATGCCCAACCGACGCCGATCGGCCCAGGAAACTGTCGCGAACCATCGGCTGGGCATTAAATTTTATTGCATTGTTATTGCCAGCTAATTGAAGCCACGCACGGAATCGCAATTCTCTATCGATGCGGCGTTATACCTATACCACGGTATGACTATACAGCTATTGCCACGGGTTATGGAGTGAATTGTGCCCACGCGATATAGGCATCCGTGTGTGTGTGTGTGTTTACGTGCGTGTACGGACGTATAAGTGCCACGTACTCGCCGATCGAATCGGCGCCTCGGCCGTTATGCAATGCCTTCGGGCCATTCGGCTTGATCCATCTTTGACCATCCGCGACGAAGGAAGGAGAAGAATAAGGAGACCCAGGATTCAGTAATTGTCGTATAAACTGACCCGCGAATACAATTCGAGGTGGTATTTACTTGGAAACTGCACTTCGGAATCTCCACCAACGATTCGTAACTTACTTAAGAGTGATTCTCAATTTTAATGGATAGCTTGACTTCTCAATTATTTCAAAGTGGTTCGGACGTTGAAGGAATAGCTTGACTCCTCACTGATTTCCAAGTCATTTTCAATGTTGAAGTAATAGCTTCACCTCTCATTAATTTCGAAGTGATTCAAATGTTAAAGGAATAGCTTGACTGCTCACTGATTTCCAAGTGATTTTCAACGTTCAAGAAATAGCTTGATTTCTCATTGATACCATAGTGATTTCCAGTGTTAAAAGAGTAGCTTGACTTTCACTGATTTCCTAGTGACTCATTCCTATGAAAATTCGAAGCCGACTTCTCACTTATTTCCAAGCAACTTCCAAAGTTGAAGGCTAGCTTGACTTCCACTGACTTTCAAATGATTCCTATATCCGTTCGAATTCGTTCGACTTCTCGCCGATTTCTACGGTTAAAGAATATAGCTTGAAGTGCAGTGCAGATATCTAATGATTTCCAACCGATTACTAAAGTGAATAGTCCCTCGTCTAAATTAACCTTAGACACAACTGTGAACGTTCGTCAAGAATCGTGAGAAATCGTCGGTTTAAAATCGGAAGTTGTGGAAGGTTGAAAATTTCGAAGATGTGAGAAACGCTTACAACACGGCAGTCGAGCTTCGAGCTGCAAAAGCGAGCAAAATGGCGGCCGAAGGTTGGCCGAGCCAATGCTGCAGAATTGTAATAAAGAAAACCGAACCAGGGTTTGCCTCAAGTCTTGTTCCCGATCGATATATCACAAAGTCACAGGATACCTACTTGCGCAGTCCTCGTATAAGTACCCATGTGCAGCATTGCTATAATAATTCATGCATATATCACGGCGCGGACAGTTTGGCCAATAATTATGATAAACTTCGTCAGGCGTGTCGCTGCCTAGATGTAAGAGGATTAAGGCATTAAAGTCCCGCGTTCTCTGCTCAGACGTCTTGTAACACGGAACGCGGTTAATACTGAGATATGGTACGCATTGTAGCTACAAACGCGACTTCTCGCACGAGATGAACCTCTTCCTCGGCTCCTTTACCTTTTCACATTTGTTTTGTTTCAATTTCTCTCTGTTTTCAGCTGGCCTCCGTCACCTGCTTGCGCTAAAAAGCATGTTAAACTAGTTATGCGCATTTGGATCTCATCTCTTAGCTCACGGTTGACGCACATTTCATCCGTATAAAATACGTAACATTAGTTCGTTGCGCGCGCGGAGATTTGGATCCATTAAGTACATCAAAGAATCGATCTCTCTCTATACTTTCTGCAACAGTTTAAACACAACGCGAAACGTATCTCGCAACAGCTGCGAATGTCAGTAACGTTGGTTCTGCAGCGTTTGCGAATTATCCATTCAATGACTACCGCAGGTTCGGTTTGAATAGTATTTGCTCAGGGGTCACTATGGGCTTTCCATGGGGCACAGCGATCCCCGGACTATGCCTGTAGTGATGCGGGGGGTTCCTCCTTGGGTACAACGTGACACTCTAACAACGGGTTCTGAAGAAATTTATGATAGGCCAATGCCAGGAATCAATCCGGTCGCGTAGTTTAGCCAGATTATACGTTGCCAGCCGCCGTTGCACGTGCAATCGCCAATTGCTCGTCACGTCGGACGCCATCTTGTGCCATTTTTTATCCCCCCAGGGTTCGTACTCGATGAAATCCGTTCCTCCTCGCGCACTTCGCTCTTTAGCCTGCGCCAGAGTAAACTACTCGTATATCCTTTCAGATCGATCGAAGGAAGAGTGCCCACGTATCGATCGAGCCTCTTCGTGCCTTCGCGGCTGTCTTCGCCTAGAAGTGATATTTAACCTGCCAGTTTGACGATCGCTTTTTTTGGTTGCAGCTTTGTGCAAGTTTTGCGTGAAACTTGGCCGAACGATTGGCCACGATCAAATCGTGACCTGAATCTGAATATAAACTTGCAAAATAACTTACATGGTTCGTTGATGCGAAAGAGCTTGATCTCGATGTTCATTTGCGATTTCAATACCGCAGACGATCAATTCGGTCGATGAACGAACGCTCGGTCACGCATTAATTTCTTATTTTTATAATTGAATCTACGATCATTTTTAGCTCTCACCGACAGCGGCGTTCTTCGCTTTGACGTTTTTCTCGAATAGATTAATATTGACTTGCACATTTCTGTTCTCTTCCTTCTTTTTCGTTTATTTCTCACGTCTCGAGGGGTTTAATTCCTTATAGATACGCATAACGGAGATTTACATCTGCCAGACATGACACGACGATTTTTTTTTTTTCTTTGCTATTATTTATTAATTTTTTTCCATCTCTCAACATACGTCGCACAGTGGAATTACTACCTTCCTTGAATCGAAGTCTTCTGCGAGTCTACCAAAAAAGAAGCGGACTAATACGAGCATCTCGTAGCTAAAGGACGGTTCAACCGATTCCAGACGAGCAAAAGTGGATAGAATTTCTCACAAACGGTTTGATCCTCGTATTTTCGGCGCACAAACGCACGCGGTAAAACGACAGATTGGCTTACTTCGGTAACGTTCGATGATCAAGCTGTATAATCGTCATGCGTGACGGTGAAAATGGCGTTGGGATTGCGAGGTTGTAGTGACGGGAGTAAAGGTTGAAGAAGAAGTTGATCGGAATTATAATACGAATACCCTTCGCTTTTCGAACTATAAATATATAACGGACTTACGCAGACTCAGCGGCGATATGAAAAAGATCGATATTGGAAGTAACAGACAGAGTTTGCGGTGATCCATCGCCTGTCAGAAGAGCTCAGCTCTCCTCCATTATACGCATGTATTACCGAGTTTTTTTCGTTGAAAAATACTCCCCTACATCCGTATATGTTACAGATACACATTACACGGTGGATCGGGTCCGGTGAACCGGGTGTATAATCGGCTAGTCAAATACCAGTTTTAATGAAACCGGCTCGCCTGTACAAAGTGTACTGATGCTTTAATTAAGCACACTTAAGATTCCCCGCATTCTGACGTCGCTCCTCGCCATGTCTGCAGATGCTGCCAGGGTAAACCCGGCGAACCGCATCACCGCGTTTCAACCTAGCTGATCGAACCTGGAGGAACGAGAAGGCTGGTACTCGGGTGCAATCACTTGGGAACTCGCCGTTTCTTGCCGATGAGTACCTACCCGTACTCTCGATGCTCGTGTCCCGCATCAGCCACCCCGGAATCCACCCGGGGAACAAGGTAACGAGCGATGAAAAAAAAAAAGGACAAATCTTCGGCCGAGTTTTTGCGCGTGGCAAATGTCTGGGGGGACGACGATCCCCTTCGTCCGACAGCGTTTCACCGATCCCGAGACACACGCTAACTGAATCTTCGTGGCGAAGATACTCGAACGGCAGACACGGTGGCACCGCACCGCCTTTACCCCGGTCCCGCACTCTTCGAGATACTCGGCGGTGAAAGAAAACCGATGTAATGAATGGTTCGTATGAGCAACATATATACACACCTATCATCAATGAAGACCATGCACGTCGCGATGGTCAGTACACGTATATCGCATACCCGCTCGGCAGCAAATCGAACCCTATCAATTCCTGCTGTTAGAATTTTAAGGTACAGGCTCACACCGAATATCTCTCGACATCCGAGAGAAGCAAAGGTGAGATCCAGTTTCGCCGAGAAGATAGAAGAGTAACGACGAGATCAGATCGCGATCCTCGTCCTTCGGTGATTCCCTCTTCGAAGATCCCCTGAAGATGCGAAATGAAAAAAAAAAAAAAAAAGTATACCAAGATAAAAGCACAAGAGTACCTGCCTGCAATCGTACCGGAATCACAGCTGACAAAAAGACGGATCGATCCAAGTATCGATCGGTGGATACACAGAATAGGGGATCGGTATGATCGGTAATATAGTGGGACGTCGTTGTGAGGACCGCTTAAGGACGTCGAAGAGTGTACGAGGCATCAGTGGGACACGAGACACGCGACGCGCATACGAATCACAGCGTGAGACACTCATCCTTCTCGGGTTGCATTCCTTCTAATTGGGCCCAACTGCAGCAGCAGAAGCTGCAGAAGCTGCAGAAGCTGCAGGTCGGGGTATATCTGCACCGCGGAGTCGAGGAGTAGTCGGTCCACGGTAGATATGGCGGATAGATTCTCCGTCGATTTGCGGGGCAGTGGCTGTTCCAGAGAGAGGCTATACCCTCCGCACGTATACGATGGAAAATACAAAGTCTTATGGACGCTCCCACGTTTTTTCTCACTCAATCGCAATGCCAGACCCGTGCCCATCCAACCCGATGCCTGTATGCCATGCTATGCCGCTCTAGGCCTTCGCTATCTCTATCTCTTCATTTCCTGTCCCAGCAGTTGAGACGAAACCTATGAACGATCATTTCCAGGACAAGAGGAGCCTTAATTTCGTTTCAACTTCCAGTTGTTGAATATTCTCGTGTATACTGGGCACAGAATTCAAGTAATTTTTGGATATAGAAACTCGTGCTCAATGTTTTCTGTGATTATGAGAAAATTATCGAATTGCTCTCGGCAACGCGATAGTACAATATGGAAAATGTTAGCTACGTCAACGAGCTGAAGACACGCCTCGAACTCGATTCGTATACGAGTTCATCGAGACGGTTTCAAATCATCGTTACAAAACTATAGTGATTAAATATGAATGTACTATTTATGAGCTAACAAAACGATGATTTTGTATGCGCTCAAGGTACGTGGAGGTAAGAAAAAGTAAGATAACGATTCAAGGATAGAGATTTAAAAAAAAAAGAAACGTTAAAGAAAGACACGCGGCGCGAGGACCGATTATGTGAAAAATAATATAAAAGAAAATAAGGTGAGCAACGTTAATCGGTGGATCAGCGAGGTTTACCAGGTTCAATTACCGAAAGGATCGTAGCGAATAAATCCCAATTACAGTATCACCGAGTATCGGGGGTATCGGTGTCCCGATTGGGTCGAGCATGCGTGCGTGGAACATAACGTGACCGGAGGTTGGAAAGAGGAATAATCGCGGCGGAGGGGTTCGAGGTTTCTTTTCTCGAGAAGATAAGAAACGTTATACCATCACCAATTAAGTTAAGTAGAAACGCAATTCACAAATCGTCTCGCGCATACTGCTACAGGAATGAAGAGGAGGAGCTGCCTCGGTGCAACGAGCAAAAGCAAAAGCAAAAGCAAAAGCAAAAGCAAAAGCAAAAGCGGAATAAGCAGAAGCGGCGGTGGCAGCTACGATTACTTAAACGACCCGGGAAATCGTCCTCCGTATTCCCGCAGAAGAAAGCCTCGGACATCCTTCAGCAGCGGTAGAGCCATTAACACCGGCGCTCGGAGAAAAGGGGGTGATGAAAAGAAAAACGCCAATTTAGGAGGGGGAGGGAGGGGGCAAACAGAGAAGAAAAAAACACGCCCCACCCCGTGTAAGACCCCGCAATCGGTTCGTACGCACAGAACTCATACGAGCGAGTAATTGGCCTCCCTCATTATTCGACGCTACTTGTATTATTTTTCAACCGAAGGCGTTACGCGGCTAAGTTGCCTGCGTGCCGAGATAATTGAGGACCTTCGAATATTACAACGTGGAACTCCGTTTTTAATCACGTTTTTTCTTTCTCTTTCGTATTGGTTGTAAACTTGTAAATAAAAGAAACGAGGAGTTCAAAACCACCCCAACATTTCTTGAAAAAAAAGAACGCACTGATCAAGAATAAATTTTCTTAGAAATAACATTACAACAATAATTTTACCGTGTCTTGATGCAAGTTTTTTAATGACACTTTATTTTCTGTGTCCTAGCTTCTCGTCTTTTTTTATGGTAAAGGCAGAAAAATGGTGGGTAAAATTGTATACATGTATAATCTAAGGCGTTCAGTCGTTTATTCGATCATTCGTACTTCGGGTTGATTGTGTTAAAAAGATGTACTCAAGTGGAGATTGTCTTCCCTCGGGTTTTATGTTTTAAAATTATCTCGAAATTTCTTTTATTTTTAAATAAAATTTTCTTAAGATTGACTTAACTTTCATAAATTGTATCGTGAAGATTTTTGGCAAATATATGGCAATAATGGCGACTTATTCGTTATGAAGCAAGCATCTATTCATTCTGCCTTTTGATTTTGATGATATTCCGATCGATTTTTATCATAATTTGACGTTATTCGTTTGCGCTTCTTATTCACTCTTAGAACCTTAGTCACCATCTATTATTTTCAATATTTAACACGGTCGTTTTGCTAGAAATACACTATCGAATAAATAGAATTACACCACATGATTGACGCTACAAGTCAAATTATATTTAGTAATTGTTGTGATCTTAATTTTAATTGCGTATACTTGAATCGTTACACTTGTCAACTATTCGCATTTTATTTTTTTTTATTCCATTCTTCTCTAGATAACAAAATATCTCCGAAATTGATCACGATTTGGTTTGATCGTGCTCCCGAAATTAATTTGAAAACACTCTACTCGAATCGTTCGTAAATCGAATCAAACATTAATATTTCATTCGTCAAACTCGGCAATGAATTCTCGTAATGAGCACGATTCGTGAAACCTATTTTCCTCGGCAACCGACAGAGTCAAGATGCGTGTAGATATCGCATACCGTATATTATATATAATATATCACGAAAGGATCGGGAAGCATTAATAAGAGTTATCTGGTCTGACGCGGATAGGTGCAGAGGCGTGTGATGGATGATTCCCACTGTTTCGCCGATTATCGATGCAAGACCGGTAGCCCCGAGGCTCAGCTGCGCTCTAAGAAGCTGCGAGAGGCGCGTGTCTCTCGGAGATTCGAAGGAGCTGCATCCACGCCGCCGGAAGGCTCCGACTTGCGTCTATATGATTTTCGCAAAATTTCAACGCCGGAATTAGAGAGAAAATTATTACTTTTATCGCGTGGTGCGAGAAGCATTGACGATGACTCAACTGCCGACGTAATTTAGAATTCATCGAGGGTAGGTACAGTGGATAAAAAAAAAAGAAAAAAAAAGAACGTTAGACAAGTCGATGAAAGCTCCCAGGAGCCTAGAACTGATGAGTTGAATTTTATCACCCATGGGGAATAAAATAACAAAGCTGCAATTAACATTCGGAAGTTCCGAAGAATCGTTTGAAAAGAGCTTATTTCAATTGTGAATCCACTGTCAAGAAATTTCTTGAAATGAATTTTGTACAATATTAGATAGAATAAGTTCTACCGTTGATATATCGAATTTTCATTTTGTACATAAGATTTATAAGAAAACAAGCGGCTTTAGACTGACGGTGATCCATTTTTCGAACTTCCCGTTCTCACACTGCAGGATTCCAGTTCACAGAGAAAAAAAATAATAATTTCCTATTAGAATTTTGAACTACAAATTCAGAATCGCGAATAACGATATTAAAGTCTTCAGGTACCGTATTGCATGAAAGTATAACGATTTAAAAAATTTTGAACCACTATAATGAATCCAACATTACAAATTTTGGAAGTCTGACTTTCGATTCGTAACCGCTGAAATTGAAAACTCAATTTTCATTTTCGGGGTGTTTACAATAACTTCCTTTTTTCTTTGAAAACAGAGAAACGGAGCGTTGAAAATTCATGCCAAGCGATTTGTAGATAATTCATTCATGAACGAAATGTGCTAGATTATAATTCGTGAAAGTTGGTCAGTTGCCAGTGTACATTTGTAGCAGAAAGAAGATAGAATTTTATAATCTACCTGTTTTCATTTCAAATTCACGAGTTTCAAATTCGTCTCAACTTTCAGAATATACCGTTTCAAATACTTTCAATATCGGTAAAATTTTTGCGTCAACTGTACGTCGAGTAAGAAAAGAAAGAAAATGTTTAAAGGCACCCGCGGCTGTCGAAAGGACCGAAGATAATTGCGTCCGAGTATCGCACGTCTGGTGTATAAAGCGAAGGTAGCTCGAATCCGTGGAATCGTTATATGGGAAATTGAAACAGCGTATTTCAGGTATTTTACACCATATTCATTTATTCACGGCGCATCTGATTATCTTGAGAACTCAATATAAGCGAGTCAACGGCAACTTGCAAGCTGAGAAAAAGGAGAATCAGCTGTGGCAATCGTCCTTCGGTGTAATATCGTAGTCATCAATTGAACGTAAAGTGATCACATATTGATGTCGCAATCCTGCAGGCTATCTGTGAGCCTGCCAACTATATTCTGCACTCGGGCATAAAGACGGTCTGTTTATTACAGCGATACTTTTACACTCGAAGTTTCGATATCCCCGCAAAGTATTACCGATTCGATATCTGCCCGATATACATACTTACGTACGCTCGTGAGTTCGTTTATACCAACTTACGCTGCAACTGTTTCGTTTCCCAAAATTATGTTCCAAATGATAAGTAAAAAATTAGCGATCGATTAACACTGGTACTTAAGTATATTACGGAAGTCCATTTACACTTGACGTAACGGTAACGAGTGTAGGTACAATAAATACGTCCAAGTAAGAGTGCCGATTACTCGTGATACCTTAGTCGTAAAATTTTACGACAACTGTGACTAAAATCTAACCCACCTGACGTACGTAGGCGTAACGGAAGTGCGTCAAAAATTGATTTACGATGTCAGAGGCATGCGCGTATGAAATATTTTCACCCTTAGACGCAGCGCCTACCGTATAACGACCGGTACGCCAGGTATAAGGAAAGGCGAATGGATATTTCGCGACGACGCGCATTCTCTTCAGAAGCCACTAAATCATACGCGGGTTATCCGTTGTCCGCGTGAAGGTAGTCATGAACCTGTGCAGAACGGTTGAATATGCCCGCCAAACAATACCCCGAGGTTCGCTTCGTACGCGTCCTTTTGGCGTTTGTCATAGTGCGAAAAATAAGCGAAAAAGAAACCGTGTCGAAGCTACGTTTGCGGGTGCGCGTGTGTGAATGAAAAAATGAGGATAGGAAGGAACGGTAGGGCACGGACACACACGCAGACGCGCACGCGTATGCAGAAGCACTCGCAGCTCTCTTTATCTTCGTAGGAGGAAAAGAGCGAGTCGAGAATAAGGTAAGGAAAGCTCCGTAGCCGCGGGAGTAAGCTCGATCTTTTAACGTGTACGACACAACGCACCACACCGCGGACAATAGAGGGTTGGAATTATTTTTCAACCTTGGCGCCTCCAGGATCCGCGGGTGGGCTCGGCTCGTGTTCATTACGCTGACATGGTGCTCTTACACGGCGTAAGAGGCGATCCTCTTCTTGCGCGAGGCGTAGAAAAGGCCGCTGCCCCTGAAGAGGAGGCGAAAGCATTGTTCGGAGGACCGTTAAATATTGGGCCGACGCCGAGCGCCGCGGCGCTTACGCCGACAATCTATCGCGTGTTTAGGTGTGTAGGTGGGCGAACGTTGTACGGGGTTTCTTGTCGCTCGAGTTGTTTTGCCTTTCGTGGACCCACCCGCGTGTCGACTCGCCTCCAGCCCCGCTTAATAGGGCATCTTAAATACCCTCCGATCCCGTATCGGCCGAGCGAAGAAGGTGAGGAAGGTGTAATCACTGCCCGATCCTGCCTGAACGGCAAACGCTGAGTCATATCGCCTCGAATCAGCCGCCTTTTTGGTACCGCCGTTTGACTTTTTCCTCTGAAAATCGGAAACCCTACCGACGCTCTGTGTCTTCGTGATGAGATTGTTGTACTCCGCGACGTTGATGTTGTACCTAACGATTGCGATTTTAGGGAGGATCTTTGTTTAGAGTATTTAAAATCGCGGTTTTTGCGTTTCGGGAGACTGTACACGTGTGATAGACATAAATGATTTGTTGAATTTACCAATCGCATATACATGCCGATCGAACATTGCGAAGAAAAGGTTTGACTGATTTAATGAAATTTCATGCGATTTAACGATGCGCGATAAATCGTTATTCGGACAGTCATTTTTGAAAGTGCCAAATTCCGAATTCTTTGGTAGCGAAACTTGAAATAAAGAAAACTAACTTTGACGATACGTCAGAGCTTCGAAATCCGACGCTCGAAGCTCTTGACGGGCAAAATTCCGAATGGACAAACTGTTGAAAGGGAGCAACTCCGACAAGTCAAAGTTCCGAAAGTGCGAGAATGAGAATATGTCAAAATATCATACGCGTATATTTTAATTTTCGGAATTTTGCTCTACCGTAACTTAAATTATCGGAATCTTGGATTTCGGAACTTGCGAGCCCTCGAATTTCCCCACTGAGAGAAATTTTTAGTTCCGGTCACCGCTCGGTCCTTGACTATTTTCATTTTTTACCACAATCGAAAAATATACTTCCAGGTACAAAATGGAAATTAGTTTTCTAGCCGTCACCGGAAAGTCTGGTATCCGTTACTATTCTTTCTCATTACGATCACTCTTACTAGATTTTCTTGCGACTGTTGCGAAAATTAAACGCTCGTGCAACGATAAATTGACGTCAAAGCTTTGTTTATCTAAAAAAATAGAGTAAACCTCGCAAACTGATTTTGCGTTGCAATTAGCAAAAAAGGATCGACGATAGCGCCAAATGTTTACGCGTACCTCGTTTTTCGTAATTCCAACAATATTCGAACAGTTTTTTTAACGATACCTGTTTTACTGAATTTTTCCAGTCACCCCAACAAATGAAATTTTTCTCAGTGCGCCCATTAGAAACTTTTTTGTTTCGTCAAAGTTCGACATCTTCACTCCGAGTTTCGCCACGATATAAATCGGAATCAGACGCTTTCGGAACTTTTAAAATTCGGAACCCGGACACCGCCCCGCGGAGTCGCGACAGCGGCTTAACCGGATCGACGTTGAAGTGTGAGTCAAAACGGCTTGTGGATATACGTGAACGCGGCGATCGGTATGCGTTATACGCGTTATATTTCACCCATGGAAAGCATAACTCACGGTGCCGGCCCTCTCGGCTTCTTAGGTAGACCGCGAACGGAGTCCACGGAGTCCGCGGAGCGAGGCTGGCTCTACCTTCTCTACCTTCTCTACCTTCTCTACCTTCGCAATGACTCCTCTCTCGCGTATTTATTGCACTCGATCTGCACGCCTGTTATGACCCGGCCTAGGATAAGCCGATCGGCTCTACTGACCCCGGCTTCAGCTCCGGGCTGCTCAAACGCACCTCCTCGCTGCAAATCTTTCCGCGCGATTTACCTTCGACTCGCTTCAAAGAGAGAGTTCACTTTTTGCTGCGCTATTCACGCCGACTCTAATTACCCTGCGCTCTCTGTGTTTTTTGAATTATTGTCAAATCGTGAGAAAAAAAAATTATCGAACGCGTAAACTGGTTCGCGATCAAGTTCGATATGTTCAAACACGCAACGAATATTCTTTCGCACAGTCCGCCGAAAACTGGAATTAACAAAATTATAATTGAAAACGAATTGACGGAGTTCAAAGAGAAAAAAATTAATACTGTTCAAAGAATCTCTTCTACTTAACCCAAAGGCTGGCTAATTCAAATCCGGAATGTTCAATTATCGTTCGTTTCTTCGTTGGTTCTTTACAAACTCTTTGAAGATTGATTTTTAGTAACGTTCTTATAACATTATTCCACGAAGTATAAATGTAACAATTAAAGTCAAAACGATATTTCGTACAATTGGTTTTGTAAGTAAGCAACCCTGAACGAATTATAGATAATGTATTTGCGAACATAGAGAACCACGATTACCTAAAAATTGGACAAACGGATCGATTTTGGCATTAACAAGATATGAAACAATAATTGTGTAACTTGTCCGCATAAATGATCAGTGATGGGATTTTTTCGTTCGAAATTCACGGGTTTCAAATTTCCGTCTATATTATTGATAAGAGATTTATACAACCGAACCTACGAACTCGAGTCACAATTTTTTAAAAGTTTCTTTCGCATGCGCTATATTTTGTTTAAGCGCATAATTGATAATATCATGCCTAAGGTGTTTCACAAGTTTAAACGCTACGAGATTATAATCTCGTGCATAATTGCAGGGCAGTGAATGGTTGAGGATCAGCTGGGATAACAGGGCGTAAAAGAAAATGCATCTGGCTTATAAAAGAGCGAGGGCATTGAAGCACAAACGGAATAAGAGAGATAAAATTTAACGCGAATAGTGCAGCGGTGTGCAAGACTCTAACGCCGTTGAAATTAAAGCGCGATTATTGAGATTTATGCAAAATTTTGCTGCACGTTGGCATTCCAAGATCGTTTCCGACACGTACTTGGTTGAACTCTAATGCCCACGTAAACAAGACTCTACACAGCCGGGTATATACGCAGCGACACCTCGGCTTTAACGTACCGCGAAATTCCTGCACCGAGACTATTATACAAACACGTTAAAATTAACAAGATCTCAGAGACGTTTATGTTGCCTCGGTGTTAACGCTTCAATTCCACCGCGAATATATCCGGAGTCGTATGTGAACATTTCCCAATGTGCGCGTATGTGTGTCTTCTCCTTGTAATATTACAAACGTCTGCACGGCAAGAACAAGAAAGTCTTCGCAGTCGACTTGCGAGCGTGACAAAGTAAAATTTTAAACACGATTCAAGTCTGCGAAATTACTGAAATAAATCTAAAGATAAGTAAATTATATCCTTGGGAATTGATCGGTATAAATCGCTGTACGTACATCGTATAAAACTGTAGAAATGAATCGATCGTCCTCAAGATCAAGAACGATAATTAATTCTCCCCCGTACCTGATCAGACCAACGGTTTGTTAAATTCCCAATTAGCACAAGTATTCGCTGCGTATTAAATATCTTGTATCTAGATTATCGATATGGGAAAATTAATCTCCAACAGGTTCGTCCTGCGCTCCGTGCGAATCGCAGCCTAGCTGGTAGGCAGGCATAAGAAGATGCCAAGGATCTGGATTGAATTAATCGCGTGTAGAATCTCGGAAAGTAGCAAATGCATACATAGAAGTGGAGGCAGTCGGAGCCGAGAGATCCAGATCGAGAGCAACGGCGGCGGCGTCGGCGGCGTTGCAGCTGTGATATATGATATTGTTAACTTTAACTGTCACCGTAGAATTATCAAGAGATAAGCAGCCAGTCTGGCTCTGGCTTGAGGCAAGAGTGGAACCAACGTGCCGGGAGCGACGACGCATGACTACGGTAAGTAGCTGCACTGCACGTTCTTCCCAGCGTATGTAGATCGCTGAAGATCATTCCAGATCAGTGTAGCCTGGAGGAACCGCGGGTATGCTGATCGTGAGACGATCCTAGGATCGATGAATTAAAGATCACCTATCTGGCATCCGGAGGCAGTGAATTTGTCCCGCGATACTCGAGCAGGTAATCGACTCAACCCCCGCGATTATACCTACCCACCCTGATGCAGAAATCGTAACCAAGGAACATTGAGTCGCCGTTTAAACGCTGCGCTGAGAAAAATTTCATTTGTTACGGTAACTGGAAAAATTGAGTGAAACAGCTGTATCGTTGAAAAAACTGTTTGAATATTGTTGGAATTACGAAACGCAAAATCAGTTTGTGAAGTTTACTATACTTTTTTAGTTAAGCAAGGCTTTAACGTCAACTTATCGTTACACGAGCGTTAAATTTTCCCAACATTTGCAAGAAAATATAGCAACAGTGATCGTAACGAGAAAGAATAGTAACGGATACTAGACTTTCTGGTTACAGCTAGAAAACTAATTTTCATTCTCTACCTAGAACTATATTTTTCGATTATGGTAAAAAATGAAAGTAGTTAAGGACTGAACGGTAACCGGAACTAAAAATTTCTCTCGGTGTGTAAACGCGAATCTTCGATGAGGATTAAGTTGGCAACGTTTACGATTAGTTGAAATCGTTACTTCGCACCTTTGAGATCGTCTGAAGTTTGGTAAGCCGCGATAAAAAAAAACACACCGAGATGTGTGTATTCTGAAAAGCCATCCTTCTTGAAAATCACCATTGGAAATTGTACGGTGATAATTTTTTTCGGAAACGTTTCGTTGTGTTGACGTTACTAACTTCAGTCTCGTAACATTCGACAGGCTTCGGAAAGTTGGCGCAATGTTCGGATGACCGGAAGTTGAACGTAATGAAACGGAGGCCTCGAATTCTTCCGAAAAAAGATTAATTGAACAACAGTTCTTCTTCGGCCGGGGTTTACGCTAATACAGTATCAGATCCCTCAGCTGAATCAAGAGATCGTAACAATCGTGCGCGGCGACACGAACTGGGAAATTGTAATTTCAAATCCCGAGTCCCTCTCTTGGATCGAATGGATGCGAGGAGGATAGTCGATGGACTTGGAAACTGCACGGCATGCACGAGAATTGGCTTCTAATGGCGTGAAAAGTTGACTAACTAACAAGTGTCGGATAAGTGATAACAATCGATCGTTCCTTTAACGTTCCACTTGCACAGTATACGCAAAAACATCACTCTGGTTGAGATGCGCGGATAGTAAGTGGACGGATCGTGGCTTTAATGCGCGTGTAAGATCCTTTCCAGCGTTCCGTTTCAGCGACGTACCTCAGATATATTATATACGTATGCATATGCTATGAAATTATTGATTATCGGTGTAAAAGATTATACGTGCCCGGTGCAGGGTTATGCCAACGTATCGGATAATTATATGGCCATACCAGCGATATCCAGCCTCAGAAGTCACTGCGTGTAATATACACACTGCACGCTGCGTGTTATACTTATTTCAATCTCTCGCTTGAGTATTTAAACAGGTTTTCACATGACCGGCTGTAACGTGTACGTATATTCGCGAGATATCGCGCATGGTTAGCCGGGCATGAATCATAACGAGGAATGGCATTAACCTGTCCCGAGATGTCCTGCATTCTAATCCATAAGATATTAACTAACAATAAGTCCGGTGTCACTTCGCTATGTGAAATTCTCTTGCGATTCCTAAGGGACTCGCTGCATCCAGACCCGTGATAGTACGTACTGGCTTCTCGCTTTTTCATGCGCAATGTTGGGACGGGGTTGAAATTCCGAATTTGAAAAGATCCCAAGGTGTCTAATTCTCAATTTTTGTCCGCTGACACTTGAAGTAAAGAAATCGTACTTTGACGAAACCTCAAAGTTTCGAATGGTACGAAAATTGACGCTCAAAGTTCCGAAGGTTCAAAATTCCGGAAATACAAAATGTTGAAAGAGCGCAACTCCGACAAGTCAAAATTCCGAAAGTGTGAAAATGAGAAAAATTTCACTCTGAACATCGAAGTTCCGTGAATTTCCGCATTTATTTTTCGGAATTTTTCTCTATCCGAACTTGCTTTACTTTTCGAAATCTCGGATTTCGGAACTTTGAGCCGTCGGGTTTCCAACCATCCGAAACTTTGATGTTTCTTCGAAGTCTGATTTCTTTACTTCAAGTTTTCCCACCAAATAACACGGAATTATACGCTTTCAAAACTTTTCAAATTCGCAACTTCAACCCCGTCTCGCATCGTCCGTTTTTTCGCTGAACGACATCACAAAGATACATAAAAAAAACTTCACGACAAAGAGAAGTTGACGAGTTTTTATCAGATATTCGCGGTATTCTGATTTCCAAAAACGACAACAATTTTCACCGAACTCATTGCCACGCGCAATTATAGAAAAAGCTGCAGACTGTTCCGTTCGTTAACGGATAGGTAAAGCTTTTTCCCGCCAATCTGCAGACAGAGATACGGCTAATTGCCTGCATAGCTCACAATCAGACATATTTATACATCTGAGTCCGAGAGTGGTTTTGAAATTTATATCAATTTCCGTGCGATACCCGAAGCTCATTCCTACACTATATTATATTATATCTTACACACGGCTGCGGGTGCATTCGCCGAGTCGTCAGCGTGAGTCGCGTGGTAAGAAAGAACAAGATGAACTAGCACCAAGACCAGCATGGAGGATATCCATTTTCTCCGAGCTGCCGCAGTCTCAATTAATGGAGATTCTGTACCAGTAAACATTCCCCGAAGGTTTAATATTACCGCCCCGTGCGAATCCTGTCAAAGCGTCGTATTCCATTTCCTCGACATTTCTCACCCATCTTTCCTGATACAATATATCTCGTATGAAAAGTAGCTGATACTTCCTCTCTAGAGTCGATCTTTTTCCCCCCAAATAAACCGCTGCGATAATAATTAATTCCAGACTAGATGAACCGTCGATCTGTGTGCGTAGCTTAAAAAAACTAAAACCGTTACCTTCACGATCAACGATCCGTAAAATTGACCGAATAATCAATAAGACGTCTTTATTTCTTATATCCTGACTACACGCTGAGAGAAATTTTTAATTCCGGTTATCGCTGAGTCCTTAATTATTTTCATTTTTTACCACAATCGAAAAATAAAGTTCTAGGTAGAAAATGAAAATTAGTTTTCTAGCTGTTACCGGAAAGTCTAGTCACTGTTGCTATATTTTCTTGTAACCGTTGCGAAAATTTAACGCTCGTGCAACGATAAATTGACTTTAAAGCCTTGTTTAACTAAAAAAGTAGACCAAACCTCACAAACTGACCTTTTTTTCCAAAGTGTGTAATTTCGTGCAAATATTTCTCTTTCAGCCGTCACCAAATACACGCAATATCCGTTTTAAGAACCCGTGCTTATCGTCAACTGAGCGATATTCGAGCGTACGGGAAATGGAGAGAAGATATAAATGTACGGAAGAGCACGCGCTTGCCTGTATCGTTCCCATCTTACGGCACAGATATAGGGACTATTTTAAATCACGGTTTGGCTCGGCATACCCTTTTCCAGACGAAGAAGAAGACACCTTATACCTCCACCTGCCTGACCGCCTCTCCGCCTGCCTTATAGCCGCGCCGATACGTACGCGGCGTAAAAACTGACCTTTGCCAATGCTCGATTGAAATAAGATCGCTATCGGTATAAATATAACCCCGCGCCTGCTGCAGCGCCGCATGCGGCGATACCCGCTCGGACTAAATCACACGGAAAGAAGACGTACCCACGCCTAAACCTCATCGCCGTGTTGCGGAGATATTTTTATTCAGCTTCGCGCAATTGCATCGGGACGTTTGCTGAACGTGTATATTTGTCAAGGAGGAAAGTTTATCGTAAAAAATGGACGAGATTAATTGTAGCGTTGATGCAAAAACGTGACGAAACGGAATCTCGAATAGCGTTGACGATGATAATCTAGTTAGCTTTAACTATGAAAGTTCCAGTGATGCGAGGAGAAAATGTTGAAAGGCTGATGTGCAACTACATATAAACACCTCGTTAGTTTAACTGAATCGTAGAAACCTCGTTACTACATACTCTTTTTTTTTACTTCATATTTCGTGTCTGATTCTGATGACCGACAGCTGATCTCATTCATAAATTAATTCTCCACAGATCGTCTAAATCAAATTGCGATTAACGATAACGTATTTTTGGTTGAATCACAAGTTTAACATCTGTGAATTATTACGATTTTACGTATCGAATTTGGTTTTACCAGCTGACGAAATTAAGAAAGGATCTGTACCGGAAAACATTTGTAGGGTATTGATTTGCGGATCAAATAAGCTTATTCTCATATGGAATCAGACGAACTGTACGGATGTTTGAGTAGTAAAATAGTGAAGAAATGTAATTTTTCTGAAGTTGGTAATACCAAGGACTTTGTGATTGGAATTCAGTTGAACTCTGTTTCACTTTCACTTTGTGATTTTTCAGATTCGAAACATTTTTGACCAGACTATGCGTCCCAAACATCCTTAAGGAGACGTAGAATCACAACAACCAGTTTTTTTTGCATGAAATATCGCAGGAGCTGTAGATCTTACGAAATGCTGTCAAAGAAAAATTGCGACGTTAGGATATTTTTAAAAAACTTTATTTTTACGGTTAGGACTAGTCATGCATAGGACATCAGCATGTGAAATACAATCGATTTGACAATTTGTCGATAATCGATTTACGAACACTCGGAATAAAACTATTCTTCATGGGAATGAGACAAGCAATATCGATTTTTTTTTATGCAAAAAAAAGATAGTAGAATAACCTGATTTCTGGAGTCTAAATTTTCAATCCTCCATTTCATCACGTCTTTGTTTCGAGACATTTTCCATCCGAGCTTATATACCCGCTGCATTCTCAAGTTTATGAAGTTGAATCCAGCAGTCAGAGTTACTTAACAGCGGAACCTGTTAAACTTTTTGAAAATAACAGAATGCAGTCCAGTTTCATCCTCATAATTGTATAAAAGTATCTGTGATTTAAGTTAGTTAACAAAATATTGATTATCGGACTTGACTACCTTATTCGAATGAACATTAGAACCTTATGCTGTCAATTCCGGCTGCAAGCTTCAGCCTCGTCTTAAGTTTGACGTTAAACGGGACGAGAGAGTAAGTTTACGGCTCTGGGATCGAAGAGGCGATAAGATATCCTAGAATCGCGGTGATGTTCGGTGTGTGATAATCTATGGGAAACAGAAATCGCGTATTTCGCATTGACCGAGATGCGAAGAAGAAGAAGAAGAAGAAGAAGAAGAAGAAGAAGAGCTTCGGCGACACGAGGGTTAAAATCTGCGTGGGCCACGCAGCTGGCTGAGAGACTCTCGGAAGCAGTGGGCCGTCGGAACACGGTCCTGCGGGATAATATGCGGGATAGGCTGCAAAACCGCGAACAAAGCGACGTTTCGATTTTTGACCTGCACGAGACTTTGTCGTTCCTTTATACGTTTCGTTTTTCGCAAAGGCGACGTGGGCGTGCGACATTCCAACACATACATCGAGCCTCGTGTCTCGCTCTGCAAGAGCGAACGGAAGCTCCGCAGGACACAAGCAGCTACTCATCGACACCTACACGCAGCGTGCAAATACACATATTTTCCGTCAACCGATACCCGCCACTTTAAGGCCCCGGCAGTGAATTCCTCTCTTTCTGAGATAGGCGACAAAAACCGGGACTCGGATAAGAAAACGACCGTGCGGTACCACCTCGTTCCATTGTTCGCCAGGAGAAATGCCACCTTCGGCTTTGGTATGAATCCGGAAGATGTGCTCGTAAACTCGCGGACGCGTTTTATAAACCAGACGACTAATCGCCGGCTCCGTTTCCTGAAAATCCTTCGACTCTCAGGGCGTCTGGTGTCAATGACGTATCGAATCTCCTGAAATTTCCCGGGTTTTCAGACGAATATATCCATTTTTTCAGGTCGGATTTCAATCAAATTTTACTAGCAAACTCACTCGTTTCTTGAAAATTACGTAAAAGTTAGACATCGGATTGTAAGTTCAAATGGTACCATTTTTATTTCAGTTGAATTTTGTTTAGACTCAATTAGTACCAATATCAACCAAGAAACTAACGGAAGATTAGGATCAGCCATTCTTCAGATATTTGCAAGTTATTGTCAACAGTCAATCTGGATTTCGTTGCTTTATATATTAATAATCATTCTCATAAGAACAAACTAGTCGAATGGTTAAAAAAAATAAAACCATTAATCCCACGTCATAATTATGCAACTGTATTGATTGAGACCGTCGAGAATGATAAGAAGATGGATGAAATTAGAAGAATAAAAAGAAATTTCTTCCATATTAATTACGTAATTCGACTTGCAGTAATTTTCGTAGAAATTTTAATACTCGAAAGAAGACGCAACGGAGGAGTATTGATACAGCGTAGTATAAAAATGCATACCGAAACGAACGAATGATTACCGGGTGCGGTTGAAAAATAAAAAAAATGGCAACGATAACAAGAAGCGTAATTCCGAATGCCGCAGGGCACGGAATTTCTCCGTGGCGTCGCCTCGTTTAATAGAACAAATCTTCGAGCAACGTTTCTATATTCCCGGTGCAAAACGTTCGTTAGATAGGATAGGATGTACAGGGTATAACAGCTCTGCTAGTTGGATCGAATCACGGAGGTACGTCGATCACGGTTGATAGCTCACGTGCCTATATATCGTTGTAAAAATTCTGTCTTGGGGGTATAAGGTAGATATATAAAGGTAGGTAGGTACGTAGCGATCGGCGAGGTAAAAAGTAGTGACATCTCAATTTGGTCAGACAGTACGGAGTGGCTTATAGCTCCAAGTTATCCGTCCGACTGCTCGCCGTTTCATGCCGGATCCTCGGCTGCGTGGCAGAAAACTGCTCAACGATGTCGCAGGGAAAAATATAAATGATGGCGGGAAATTTTGAAAGGTGAATCGAAGAAGCGGTTGGCCTTGAGCGACAGTCGCAAGGATTGTTTGAGAAAAGGAGCGCGGATCGGGCGTGAATTAGCGAGTGCGGATACCACGGGCGATAAACAAGTGCGCATAAAATACAAGGTATAAACCTTCGGCGCGGGCTGCTTTAATAGACTCTCGATTCTCCTCCTGCAGCGTAGAAGAGTGAACACGATCAGATACGCGGAGAGCTCATCTGGTTCCTATTCGCGTGTGCGGTTCTCCGCAAGACGCCAAGCTCTGTCCACATCTGGCCGCATATCCCTTCCTGCTGCCCCAGACTTTACAACGCAACATCTCACGATACGAAAGCACGAAAGCTCGAACACCCAGCGCCTCGACAGCGTCAACCTTTTCTACATTTCCTTGAGATATTATGTTCCTACCCACCGCACCGTGTTGATCGTAGGTCACTCCGACTCCCCGGAGGGGGGGTCCAGCTTTATCACCTTCGTTTCCAAGACTCGTTTTTCGAAATTCAAGACGGCAGAGCGATTAGCACAGCGCTAATTAACACCGCTGACTCGTCGTCTGAGCCAGTGATGTAATCGCGTAACTGACAAGCCCGAAGCACGATGGAGAATAGGGAGTAAAACTAACTCGGCGCGTCTCTTTTCACGGATAGGTGTTTAATGGGATGAACGGTCTTCAGCGTGTGAATTAAAAGTTAGGAGAAGAGAAAAAAAACCGTTCGAAAGAATCTTCGGTAGTGTTATTTTTGCCAATGATGGCAAACGCGAATGAAACAAGATTTCTACTTAGCAAAAATTTAACTAAGGCAAGCCGAGGTATCGACAATTTGAAAACATATTTTCATAAATGAAACGTTTCAAATTATTAAACCCCGGCGTGTTTCATCAGATTATAATATCTTCCCACAAATTAAATGTAAATGTAATTATCAAGGAACATCTGTTGTACGGTGCTTAGACAAATCTACGTTTATCCACTGTGGAGATAACTATTAGTAAAATTTTTCTCGAGCAATCTTTCGAGATCTCTATGGTGAACATGACAAGCCATAAAAAAACCTTGGAATCGGATCGAAAACACAAGAGTTTGATCACAGTTTGTACGTTACAATTATAAAACATTTCCTCAGATTGTTGATATCTTAGATTGTGTTATTCGCGTATCATTCGTGTTCACCATTTTTGGCGCAAATAACATTTCGCGAGATTATCCAAACAGTTTTTTCTCTTTTCCTAACTTTTCATCGAAACGGTAGAACCGATTCATTCCTGACCCTCGCAAGCCACACTGGAGTTTCAGAAATTCCAAAATGGATCTCTAGGCTTTCGTTCTTCGCGAGAAAACATTTCTCAACCGACTATATCTCTGAACACTTGAACACTTAACAATTTCTCAATATACAGACAGATTTCGCGATCAGTTAATTGGCTATCGTCAAAAAAAAAAAAAAATCGAAATAAGACCATTCTACCCAGCGTTTTGATAGAAAATCGGATATCTCGAGAAAGTATCCGTGGCATCCGAAGGTTAAAGTCAACGTGATACTTTTACGCGAAGATAGTGTAAACTCGATAATGAATCCTAACGGCGGATGAACGAGTACGGGATTATAGGAGTAATTTAAAACGAAGATACCGTATATCCGGAGTCGGTGTCACTGGTATAGAATTATAGTAAGACACGCAGGGGAACAGATCATGAGATGAAGGGTAGTGCATGACTCTGGATTCGCGTGTCGCACGAGCTTGGGATTCAAAAAGAGTTAGACATGAATACAGAGAGAGATTGAGAGAGATAATCCATAGACATTTGAAAAAGTAACAAGCGACAGAGAGAAAGAAGGGAATCGGTGAGTTATGAATTCATCCGCATCATTCGTTGGTTTATACACGAAGGATGCGATCAAGGCTTCGGTGTCCGCTAGTCCGAGTCCGAAGGAGGCGAGGAGTACTTGAGCCGGTGAAGAAAAGCCCATATTTCGTCGTAGAGCCCGCATACCGAGCGTTGCAGTGTGCGGGTGTTACGCGATCGGAAAGGAGAGATGCCGGATACCACGGCAGATAGGGACCAGATACGAGATAGCCGTCGTTGTAGTCCTTCGAGCAGCCGCGGACTTGGCTCAGTTATTTCTACACCCGCGGACATCATTGAACTGTGATCCCACTCCCGGTACGAAAAGTTGCTGTTAAACTATCGTCCGTACCGTGCAATCGATACTTCGATACCGGTGAACCGGAGTATTTGATATCGTACGGACAAAATCTTGGCCGTTTCTACCGCGCGGTAAAGGGCGTGCCGTGGCACAGTTAACGCAAATTGCACCAAACGCAACCTTACCAACTTACACTTATCGTCTGTACGGTGCTTTGCCCGATACCATGGGATTACACTTGTACGTATTTCAGATGTGCACGATGCCTCAGCCGCTGTGTGGTATCCGTACTCTATAAACGTACCCACATCCAGATGTACTCGCACCGGTGGTGTAAGATTGGTTATTTGGCTTTGCCCAAGGCTCGACTCGCTGTTACGTATCTGTAATGGAGGATGCCGAAGTGTCGGTATATTCTTTGCCCGCATTCCTCGTGGAATGTGAGAAATATAGCAATCTTAGCAAGCGCGACACCTGAATCGAAGCCACTTGATGTCCCGAAATTGAGGTCCGTGGTCGGGGAACGACAAACAGTGCCAATTGGGTGTTTAAGATTAAGTTGTTTTATTTTTTGTTTCTCCGGTTAGCTTTTTGAGCTTCGCACTCTTCCGGAAATAATAGTTTGCATTAACGCGAAGTGCACAAGAGGAGTTCTCTGTCACCGTTATTACGGTGTACCGATGCTTCGCTAGTCCCTAGTTGAAATTCAAACGACGGAAATTATTCCTACGGTATAAAAAATGTGAAACAATATCCTGAACGTCGAAAGCGAACACAAGAGTTACATAATAATAGCCGAGTGGATTACACCGCGCACATATCTCGCTCGACACTTAGTTCCATCCCCGGCGACATTAAAGGTGAGGCTGTAACTCATCGGGTTGACAGTTGTGTGGCCGTATACCGATAGACGCGGGGCATTGAGGCATCGTCGTATAGCAGCCATAGGCGGAATTGTTAATGACGTATTGAACGACACCGGGTGAAGGAAGGAGCGAAGAGGCTGCAACAACGGATGGCCGAGAGGAACGGAGTCCGAGCATAGGTTAAACGACCCACGTAAGTACCTGGAAATTGCAAGCTTCGATGTATCGCGGCATTAAGATATAGAAAAGGGTGGACCAGCGGACGGAGAGGCATTTTATTTTATTCAGGATAGCCGGGCAATAATCGCGGTACATGAATCCCACAGGTCTCCGTAATTCCGTCGATCGTCTTGGAGTGACGCGACTAGACCAACTTCTTCGGGCCTTCTTCAAAGTATAAAAGGGCTCGGCGTTATACTCGGTAGCCATGCAAGCGTCGGGGGGACAAGAGATAAGGGTAAGTAACGGAGGCGGTCGGTTCCGTCGATCGGTTGCGAGGAGCTCAGGTACCTACCCGCGATATTTTTGCAGCCCTGGAGAGGAGCTTGCAGTGCCGCGGCGCATTGTTGCCCTTCCGAGGCTTGAGATCCATTAGGGATTTCAGATATTTATTACCGGAGGCGTGGATACCGTGCGGAGTCGTTATCACCGCGGGAAGAACCGGCGTCTTTATCGAATTCCGCAAATTACCGATATCGTTCCTCAGTAGGGCTTTTAAGCCGCGGTCCAGCGAGCCGCCTTTATACCCACCTTCCAAGGAGTACATATTTACCAAGCCTATCACGCGGCTTATTGTCCCACTTGAGGACACGGGAACTCCGCAGTTACTACCGATACGCCTATAAGGTTCGCCTATTTTGCAAGTACTTTTACATCGCTTCAGGCCGATTCTCTACCGCATGCAAGTATATCTACCGAACAGAGGGGAAGAGAAATATCAGCTCAAGACGATGCATCGCCTGCCCACTCTGTTTCTCCTCACAAAGTGCAGATTTTATCAGACTCATGATGCACCACACCATCGCCGTCGAATGCGTTCGGAATGTTCCGGACGATATTTAAGCCCGGTTTCTTCGATTTCCTATCGCTAACTTAAACCACCGCTACCGCGCTGTACCGATTCGGACAATCTCGCTAAATTTCATGTTCTTCGGATTAATTGGTGCGAGGTTTGTAGAAATTCTTGATTTTGTACCTCCAGTTTTTTAACCTCATGCTACATCAACGATTATTTATCACCTTTAACCAAAGATAATTCATAGTAATCTACGAACGTGGACCATTTCAATCACTAAACGTAAAACACGCGGTCAGACTTTTATTGAAGACAATTCGTTGAATTGAGACAACTTTTTGAAAGTACTATTGAACAGTTCGCGGATCGGGTAAAGTTAAAAATAAATAAAAGAAAAAAAGAATCAGCTGATTTACCTAAGTAGATGGATTAAATTTAATAGATAGGCCACCGGTGCGTTAGTACATGCGGTGTTATAACCCGTCTAAAGATATTCACTTGGAACTATATGTGCCCGTGACGAAATGCTGGTCGAAAACAACGGTCGGTTCGTTACCAACTGATTATTATTTCACGTTCACCTTCCCGGACGATCGTACAATACAATTATACACATCTAGGTATATATATATACGTATATATATATATAAAACGTTACAGATGAACGGTTATTACCTCCGCCGATATTTAGAGAGAAATTGGATTGCGCGGTGATTCCTTATACAATACGTGACCCGCCGTTATACTTTATTACACCGCGAGTAGAATGGATATTTAAAACATGTTTCTAATCGAGTTACTTTCGAAAGAAAATATCACAGGTTTTTGTCAGTCGATCGCGGTTGATCGTTCCCAGTATGAAAATGAAGTTTGATTCAAAAACGACAAGGTTTTAATTAACGAAAGTCTTGGGCAGTTCGAGTACGCAAAAAAAAAAAAAATAAAATAGGTAAATAAACGAATGAGCGGACAGGATGAAAAAAAAGGCGTTGGAATAGAGAGGGTAAAAAAACTCTGATGAAAAATGCAAAATTATCACGGTATAGGATTTGAAGGACAGGCGTGTAATTATATAAGATCGGATCACGGCGGATCGGTAGCAGCGTCGACTGCTACTATATACGTGAAAACTTGAAAATATTCCGAACTCAGCCTCCCAACTGCCAACGGGATATCAAACTGACGAAGCTGGCTGAAGCATTCCGCATTTAACTACTTACGGTCTGCCTTCGCGTGCGATCAAGAGTGTCGAGGAGCCGCGGAATATGCGGCAGGAGGAGCTTCTTCTTTTCCCTTGACCCTTTTTTCTTTTATTTAAAATTATAAACATACACACCTTTCTTTCTCTCTCTCTCTCTCTCTCTCTCTCTCTCTCTCTCTCGCTCTCTCTCTTCTCATTCTTAGCCAGCTTATTAAAATCCGGCTGCACGGTGATTGGCAGGAGTTATCTCTTGTGCCTTATACGTGAAATTTGAGAAGCTTTAATACCCCTCGAGCATAATACCCGGATCATGGAGTACCCGATATGCTTGTGATCAAAAGTGATCGTCACAGCACGAGATGTACTACTTTCGTCTTGAAGAAGCGGTATTCAAGTCCCGAATTTTAAAAGTTCCGAGAGCGCCTAATTCATAATTATTCGACGGCGAAACTTGATGTAAAGAAATCAAACTTTGAAGAAGCAACGTAGTTCTGAAATGCGAGATTCCGGAAATTCAAGTTACGACAGAGCAAAGTTTTGAAAAGTAAAGTTCCAATAGAGCAAAATTCCGAAAAATAAAGTTTCTATGGGATAAAAGTCCGAAAATTAAAATGTACTCACACAGCGTAGTTTACTCGATCAAGAGGTGTAAAAAATCAGAATGACCAAGATTCTGAAAATAAAAATATCGAAAATCCAACACAAAGAAAGATGAAAGTAGTGAAATTTAACCAAGCCAGAAATTCACAGAACTGAAAATCTTCCATCATTCGGAATTTCGATGTTTTAGATTGTTAAATTTTCTCACTTTCGCACTTTCGGAACTTTGCCTCGTCGGAGTTACGACATTTCGCTATTTTCTCCATTCGGAACTTTGATGTTTCGTCAAAGTTTTATTTCTTTATACTTTAAGTATCACCGCTAAAAAATTGAGAATTTGGCGCTTTCGGAGCTTTTCAATACCGGAATCTCAACCCCGCCCCGTCTCGAGTACGGCGTAAATGCGAACATTCTCAAACCGATTTGAAATCGACGAAATCTTGGCTTCCGTGAAAGTGCAGTGATCATTGTTTTTTGCAGGTCCGTGCAGCCGTGAGCGAGCCGGCGGACGGACAGGTGCACCAACTCAACGACGCTTCAGGTATAAGTCCGCTTTATACTTCAGAACCGAGATCCAGCAGCTGGGAAGTGATTCCGTACCGTGGAATATACGCGATACAAGATTTACACGGACTTTTCTATCCATCAACGTTGCGCGTCTGCATTGTACCTACGTTGCACGGAGGATACGAAGCGTCAGGAGCTGAGAGATCGGGCTCGTAGAAGCTGAATTACCACAAGCACATATCCCGCGGTACGTATTACGTTATTCCGCAATACCGCGCGTTCGAAACGACGGATTTCATCGACCTTACTTACACATCAGCCTCCATCCGAGCAAGTGGTCGTCGCTCTCCGTTGTATACGCGAATCTTTGCTATTAACCGCGGGAATATACGGAAAACGAGACGCGGGTGATGTAACAAAGAATTCGGTGAATTGTACCGTTCAGAAGATTCGACATAGTGAGAATTCGTGAACAATGATTCGCCGTTGAGGCTGGATACGGTACATTTTGAATTACTCATTTGAGGGTGATGACCATAATTGAGTAAATTGATTTATCTGCGGAACAATTTTAAGACAAAAGCGAGAAAACTTGCTTTAATTCTTAAAGTTCTGATCTAACCTGTTGAGATCTGGAGAAACGATAATAAACGTGGATTGTACACCGAGAGAAACTGTTACTTCCGGTTGCTGTTCAGCCCTTAACTATGTTCATTTTTTACGACAATCGAAATGGTATGTTCGGTATGTTTTGTTTATCACGGCTTACCAAACTTCAGACGATCCTAAAGGTGCGAAGTAACGATTTCACCTAAACGTTGCCAACCTAATCCTCATCGAAGATTCGTGTTTACACACTCGGAGAAATTTTTAGTTCCGGTTACCGTTCAGCCCTTAACTATGTTCATTTTTTACGACAGTCGAAAAATATAGTTCTAGGTAGAAAATGAAATATCCGTTACTATTCTGTCTCATTACGATCACTGTGTTGCTATATTTTCTTGTAACAGTGTTTTCAACGATACCTGTTTTACTGAATATTTCTTGTCACTGTAACAAATCACATTTTTCTCATTGTAAGCTCTCCTAACGCTAGCTGGAGGCGAGCTGTTTGTGCGTGTTGGATATAGGAAGGAAAGTATCGTATAAGTTGGGGATCGGAAAAATGATCGTCCAGGTCGTAATCGCGTCGATACGAGCTTGCGCAAGATTCGCGCGTTATAAATTTATTCCCGGCAATACCGCAACGGCGATAGTGATAAGAACTTGAGCTATGCGTAATTTACCGAGGTGCTTAAGCGAATGTGGAGTGAGGAAAAGTTAATAGAGCGGTCACCTCGCGAGTGAATAGACAACGAGGTCCGTCATTAATCAGCGATAAAAGTAACGCGTGTGCGAGCGTGTATTCCAGCCATATTATTCAAGGTATAAAACATCGACCACCGTCCAATGCTTCCAAGATGGACGTTATCTTCCATCTAGTACACACAGGCCAATCCGCGAACGCGGTCGAGCAATTTCCAGCCCGTCAATATTCCGCGCTCCGCTCTTCGGCAATATCTGCACTGTGTCTACTCATCTTGAAAAATTCTCGCTTTCCAGCAGCAACGCTCGACAATTGATTACGCGCGCGTTACAAGAAGCCCATCTTGGATGTCGTACGCAAGAAAATCACTCAACACCTTTCACACGCGTAATATTGCCGGGCAAGTCTGAGTTCGACACCCTTTTTTCCACCGATGACCAATTTTCTCGACCTCGATGCTTGATTGGATATGCAGTCGTGGATATGTAGCTCGAAGTATAACGACAGAAATACTTTCAACAAACAAAGATTACAAAGATATCGAATACGAACCGTGTAGGAAACGATGAGGAGGCATATCATTCAACCTGCTCCAGAAATCGCCTTCAGACAGCGATTTTAAATTCACTTTTACAGTTAAACTAACATCATGGACCAGGTCCTCATCTTGGGACATTATATCGCCAACAGAGAAACGATACAATTCGCTCAGTTTTACAAATTCAGGTTCGACTCAATGTTAATCGGTAGTAATAAACATGGTAGATACTAACCGATAGATCGCAGAACGCAGGCATAACCCGCGGCAGAAATCGTCTCAGCGTGACGTTAAGTCTGAAAATTGAAGTAAGAAAAAAAAAGAAACGGACATCATACTCCAAAACTAAACCGCCAATCGCGGAATTGTAGGTGAAAGAAAGAGAGTCGGTGAGGAAAGTGAAACAAAACTGCCAGTAGCGGTTCGAACGGTACAAAAGTGAACGACTGGCCTTGAAATTTTTGACGTGAGAATTTCCAAGACCTTTTTTCCCATTCCCGATTAATAACGAATCACGAGCGCGTGTAACGAGTGGTTCCATGTCCGGTCCAGCGACCTCCGTATGCCGGTCTCCTCCTCGCTTCGGATTCTACTCTTCTTCGGTTTCTTATTCCTCTTCACGGGCTGCTACTCGGTACACGATGTTATCTTAGCCTGTCTGACATTTGACATGCCCGTCCGTGTGCCTCTTCCGTCTGTTATAACTATAAGCACAAGAGTGGGCTCTGTGCTCCTTCGACTTAGCCTTAGGTAGTTAGGTACGGTATAATCTACGTTTTACCCTGCACGGTGTTCGAGTAGGTGCGGGACGTCCGCGGTCTGTGGAGTGTCTGCGTGTATCATCGGTAAAATTCATGCCGCTCCGTCTGCTCCTATCGCAGAAAATCCGATAACCAACCGCATTGTATGCGGGTACGCGGGATAATAAGAGAGGTTGTTAAACTCGTAGACTTCGTTCGTCTCGACCTAAGTAATATCTGCTATTCCGTAGCGACGCGCGAGATTAATTGTATCAGCTGATCTACATCCAGGCGAAATATTCCGCCTACACGGTGAGTGATTCTTTTCATATTTCCTGAATCTTAATGGAACATTCAGGCACAGATCGCAGAATCAATCTATCGATCGATCGAACGGCTGCAACAATTTTTCCATTCGATCGATTCGATCATTTTGTTCGGTCCCATTTCAACCTGAACGATTCGTGCGGCGAGTTTTATGGTTTTAGACAAGTTTTCCCGTCTCTACATGCTCATGAAGCTTGATAGAAACTCATCGAAAACTCACGAAGAGTGATCATGTTGAATTTTATACCAGTTACGTAAAAATACCGTCCAAAGTAACAATGACGAAAGTTATGCGTAATTCAAAAGATTGACCCAAAAAATGAAAATCTCGAATCAACAATCGATCCTATAACCGAAAATAACGAATGACGAAACATCAGCTGCGCTTGAGTCTACGCCAAAGAGTTGTATCGAGTATCGAGTATAAAAATCTTGTTCTTCGACGAATCGCAATACCGACTCGGTGATGAATTTCTTCGGACCACCCCTTAGAGTCGGCAAAGAAAAAGAAAAGAAAAAAACGAGGGAGAATAAGGAGAAGCATATTGTTAGAGCGGTATAAACACATCGGTATATAGATATAGGTATCCGCGGTGAGGAATTCGTTGGCGATTTCTCCCGGTTGACCAGGAGGTCGAGACGACCAGTTGCAATATTCCATTATTATTTATTAATTCGGACCATACCAGCGATGATTATCAGCTATCTGTGTGCTCGACGGTGCACCGGTCGTCCTCACGACTTTCTTATCTTTACTC
The DNA here is from genome assembly GCF_021901455.1 of Neodiprion lecontei. Lineage (NCBI taxonomy): Eukaryota > Metazoa > Arthropoda > Insecta > Hymenoptera > Diprionidae > Neodiprion > Neodiprion lecontei. Next base: position 7,178,777 of record NC_060264.1, on the reverse strand, counting down.
TTCTATTCCCCTGTGTCCCCTATGCTACCTCCTCCCACTTCCCGACTTCCACGGACGAACCAAGAAGACCCGCAGTGGTGCTCCGTTGCGGTATCATCTTGTCCTCGAGTTCCGCCCGGTCCGTAATTAAATTTCATCTCCAAACCAACCGGCAGGTACGTACGTGACGAGGTGACGAAAGGAGGATCGGTGAAAGGCGAGTTTGAAATCGAAGGAGAGCTTCTCCAGGGATGAAAATGCCCTCCGAGAGTCCGAATTGGAAATGGTTAGTCGTGCCCACATATGTACTTCGCACGCACGAAGTTCAGCGCATAACCGCTTCCCGCGTGATGAATCGTCTCGGGTATTTCTTGCAGCTTGGATAATACATATTGTCCACCTCTGGTGGCATAACGATTCAGTTGGCCGAGGGTTAACCCCGTGAGGTTGAACAGCGCGGTCTACTCTCTCGGAGTTACTGTGATTACTATGATAATCCCTTCCAGAGTGGAGCTGCTCCTGCAACCGCGGTTATACCACCATACCCCATACGCCGGACTGCAGATAATATTCAACGGCACGCGATAAAGCCCGATTCTGTATTCTTAACGACCCTTACGGCTATATTCTATTGTTTCTCAAAGGTTCTTCGTGACGCTGAACGATCCGATCGCGGTTCAATGATTTTTTACCGCATTCCGTATTAACGGAAAACCAGCAGCGCATTACGAAGACTCCGTAAGATGCCTTTTGTGCCTACCCGGAGTAGAATCGTTGGCGGGATCTGTCATTTAATTAGGAGTTTCAAAGGGCGGTAATATCTGGAAACAGCATCGAATCGTTACCGGTCTCAAGTCTCCCGCGGACCGTTGATCCGAAACGTTGTTACACTTTTCGCGGCCTCGTCAGTATGTCTTGGGAGAAAAACTTGAACGCGGGAACAGAGCTAGATAAATCCATCGGTATGCTTGTAATCTCTACGAGATTGACGCGTCGGACCGCATCGGGGGACCGAGGAACTCGTGAGACCTTGACTCGTGGGACAGGTAAAGGCACCTTGAATGGAGACCATTAAACTTCGAAACGTACCCATAAGTATTATTCAAACCGTATTCGAACGGAATGAGACTTACCGCTGCTCTGCATACGGAGAGAAGACGCGCTGCACGGGCGGGCGGGACTCGAGAGGCTCGGTGACGGGATCAGAAATACTAGAAGTCAACCGAACCTGTCTACTTGTTAATGTAAATAATGCATTGTATATGTATCTCCTCCATTATATCCCGCGCTGTCAAGTCCCTGTCATAGGACCATTAAAGCATCTAAGCACAACCATGCCCAAGAAGTACGGACCCCGTGCATCCGACAGTCGCACCATACCGTACCGAACCATCGAACCCATTATTGGGTTGACACTCTGTCCCGGAATTCATTTCTGACACGCGTTTGACGGTACGGTAGAAACTTTCCCTTCGATTTTAGAGTGAAATGAAAAGCATAAGACAGAGAAATGACCGAACGAATTTTGTCGTTTCGAATAGGTGTCCGGTTACGACCGCGAGTCACGGGGACCCCAAGTGATCCGTACGCACGGAGAAACGGTTGGCGTAGGTACGGACGTAATACCGTTCGATTTTCATACAGGCAGTAATAAAAGTCTCGGTCCAGGCATCATCTCTATCTATAACTATCTGAGAATAGAAAGTTGTGGGAATAAGAAGTATACGCCGGCGGTAACCTCCGGGCAATTGGAGCTTTCGAACAGTCCCTCAGCATCCTTTGCCGTACGGTGCATACAATATACACGATTTGCCTACGTCTGTTCCGACTTATACACGTGATCGAAACGAGATAACAGAGCGCGGATAGTCCGCGATCCGGCGATGCAGCTTGGAAACAAAGAATACCGCACGTTCGATCTCTTACGGAATACGCAAAACACCGTTCGGCGCAAAAGCTTCGAATACCAGTCGACGAAAAATTTGAACGACGCAAGCGCGCAATAATTGTCTTAATCGGAACGAGTCGATTGTATGACAAGTGTGTTTAAGAATCGCGGCTATAAGTCGAGTGTCCCAGTTATTGACCTTTTTGGGTTGCATCTGTTTGACCCTTGGTTCTAAAATCGTGAAAAACTAAATTTGCAGTGTCTACCCCTCTGGCGATTGGTTTCATTCATCGAGAAATTCACAATTTATACCTTCAATTTATAATTTTGGGAAAGAAAAGGTTCAATGATTGGGTCTAAGCGTGTCAGTAACTGGTACACGTACCTCAACGCTACACGACTACGATCTGAATTTTTTCCGCCAATGTAACGATGAATGGTCAGAAGATGTAGCTGCGGGATGATGAAGAAGAAACCACTTCTTCACTTGATCGCTGCACGTAAGCAATAGAAGAGGAGAATGCCACCCATATTCCATGCTAAATGACCCAAGAGTTCCGTTACGCTTATTTGCCTCGATTGCACGGCATCGATGCACTTCAAGCCTGCTGCTTTCCGTCCGACGATGATAAGTTGCCGCTGACGATGCGAAGAAACGACAAAATTACACCCCAAAACATAATCAAGGTCTGGGATAAAAATGGGAATTTCAAACACGATCAATAATTAAGGAACGATCATTTCTTTACTCCTTCAGATTTTTCTTCTCCTCTTTATACACCCATTACATAACATATCCACAACGCCGTTCGTTCCCACCGGTTGATTCGAGACACTATTTACCGCGTTAATGTACTGTATTATGTGCACGAAGGAAGTACACGAGACGAACTGCTTGTATTCCTAGGACAGAATTCATGCGTGAAAGGATGACGCCGTGAAGATGAGGTCGTGGTACCGAAGAGACGACCCAAGCCGATCAAAGAAGTGATTAAAAAGCTTTTTGCCTTTACACGTTACCTTCATCCTTCATCTATTCGATTTGCACTCTCGGTACGCGTGCGTGTGTGTGTGACATGTATTTATGAACCCCACTTACGAAATCAATTAACCGTTGATATACATACCATCGGACGCGGTTGACGCGAGAATATTTGTAATCACCGAACATCACTTTTTTTTTTTAATCTGCCAGGCTGCAACGGCATGCAAGACTTTCGTAATAATTCTACCGCGTTGATTGGGTAAAAATCTATTTTGCAAAATGTACAGTGCACCGATTGGCATTAAATTTTTAATGGACTTGTTCAACGATTGGAAAGTAAAGAAATGCTGACAAAACTTCAGTCGCTAACAAGATCCACGGACCTATACCTTGAGATTATATAATCACATTTATTTCTAACAAGTGAATTATCGTGACTATAAAATGATGGATAAAGCTGATTTTAGTCAACGTGTACTTTTCCTTCTTCGACCAGCCGATCAGAGATGAAAGACAGCCACTGACACGTCGTCTTGGGTTCTTTTATTTATTTATTTTTTTTTTACGACTACCAACATCACCCGATTATCGTGATCCAAATCAATTAAATCCCGAGTTCGGTAGCCGAGTGTTATTTTAATTAGAAAGTTTAATTGGCCTTATACTGTCGGTCGCATCTCGGTCCCTCCCCAGGGATCAATTATCAATGCCGATAATGACTAAACCCTCAAGTTCAAGCTTTCGAGGACCGATTATGTACCAAAGATATTCCCTGCGTAAGGTATATCAACGGCTGTAAAAGCAACCGGCTCCATTAGACGGATACCTGTGCCTACATCGAAAGGACAGGCGTCACAGGATGGGGAACAAAACCGGGTATGCATGTAAGGATAAACAAATCCTTGACATGCGGATGTATTATAAAAGAAAGACTACGTATTACTCTTAGGAGATGATGATTGTGCGCGAAAATAAAAGGAGAGAGAGAGAGAGAGAGAGAGGAAAAGAGAAGAAGCATTATAAAACTGAGCCTAGAGCACGTTTATCATCATCATCATCGTCATCGTCATCATCGTGCGACGCGGCATCAGGCAGGGCATTGTGAGCGTGCAAAAAAAAAAAAAAAATCCAAGATGTACGCGCCATGGCTGCAACGTGGCATCGTGAGTCATTCGCAAAATTGAAACCGCAAATTTTGGAGGGTGCGTTGGGTTCGCAAAAAAAGAAAGAAAAAAAAAAAAAGAAAAGACCGCCTCTGAGCTGCCGCCCCCCGATCTAGGAGTGGCGGAGACGGTTTTTCGACCCCACCTTCGTAGGGGTTGCGCCCCGAACGAAGCCCGACGATAGGCCCTTCCGACGAAGGGTGTTTCGTATCTAGGGGTGTCGCCGCAAGGGATGCGAAATTAATGCGAACGCGAGGCCTCCCTCCCCCTCACCCTCATCCTCACCCTCACCATCACCGTCCAACCCCTCGCGCCACCCAGCAAAGCCCGAGCCTCGCTAGGGTGCGTAGATACAGCTCGATCGATTTTTTCCCTGCAACCCTTTATACGTCGCCGAAAGGGGAGATCTGTGCAAAAATAGGGCGCTCTCGCTCGCTCTCACCGATCGAGAGTGTCCTACATGTAGGCCAGATCGTCGCGAAGCGAGGAAAAGGGATCGTGATAAAGCGTCTAGCTAGCTGCCAATGCACTATACATACAAGGGTTGCCCCGTATATATTGCGCGAAAGGGCAGATGCGCCGGGTTTATTCTACTCCGGTAGGTATTCCATCAATGGGTCAGAATGTTCCCGCCATTTTCTTTCTATACTTTTATTCTATTTTCGCACCCCGTATTTTTTCTCTCTCTCTCTTTCTCTCTCTCATTCTCTCCGTCGTCTGTTTTTAATCGCACTGTACTCGCTGCTCTCTCTCCCGTCTTAATTTCGTTCTCCTCCTCTCATCCTGCACCCCTCCCTCCCCCCCCTGTCGCCCCAACAATTTGGGAGGGTATTTTTCCCGCCGCCCCTGCCGCGCCAACTTCGACGCACGTATTAACAGTGCGTGGAAGAGCATCGCTGCGTAAACGCGTTACACACGATTCCCGACTTATGATACCTTGCCTTTCGATCGAGTCTCTATACTTATACATGCGTGTCAAATTATATACACCAACAAATTGTCGGAGTTCACGCTCTCCGCGGTTCTTTAAATATATTATTCCGTTGGTTTTCTTTTTTCTTTTTTTTTGGAGGGAGGGGGGAGAGGAGAAGACGCGAGAGTTTTATTTCCTCTCCCTCTCTCTCTCCCTCTCTCTCTCTCTCTAATAAATATCGCTTTCTCTCTCTCTCTCTCTCTCTCTCTCTCTCTCTCTCTCTCAACGACGCCGACGCCGCCGGCGCGACGCTTCCCTTTGCAAATTTGCCGCCACGTGTACCGGTGACATATTGTAAAATAGTGAGAAATTTGTATCCCGCGCGAACAGACGTGTACGATATTCGCGAGTGTTTTACGGTGTTGTGGAAAAAAACGAATCAGCCAATTTTTTCGAGTCGGTATCTGTGCGGTTTTTGGGTGAATCGAATCCGAAGAAAGGAACATATAATGGAATATTGTTATAACAAACACGTGAGTAAGGCATGTGTAAACTTATATAAAATAATTTCAGCTCGTGTACAATAATATTTGATTATGATTACGATCTTTTTCATGTATATATATGTATATATATATATATATATATTTGCAGTACCTTTAAACCGAGGGTAAAACGTTACGATAAATTACAAACACGGCTCACATGGCTCAGATGTAAAAAAAAAATGCAAAACCGTCTCGATTTCGAGTCAAGTTTCGTGCGTAGAGAAAAAGGAATTAGAAGTATATACGGTAAATTGCGCAGTTATAAAATTAACCGTAAAAAAAGCAACGCACGAGGTAGGAAAATAATAATTTCTCAATAGCACTGCAACAACTATTAAAGCTGCGACGACTATTCTATTCAGGTTATTTGAACCACACTCCGGAAATAAACCTGCGCAGACCATAACCTATATGATTTCCTATAAACCCACCCACGAATAGAACAAATAAAAAAAAAAATGAATAGAAAAAGAAACGATACGAAAAAATAATAAAAAGAAATCATCCGCATTGGCCAAGCGCCACGGTTAACGATTATCTAACAACTAAAAAGACACACGTGGATGATGCTAGGCGACACGCGGGATTGTGAAACTTGAAGTGTGATACACTTAGCACTGTTTAAACATTTTAGAAATCAACAAAAGCACGCATTGATTGCATAAAATTCTAACAGTTTTGATTCGAATACGGATTTTTCTTTTTTTTTCTTCTTCCAGTACCCTGCTCGGGGATTTTTACTTTTACATGTGTCGTGAAAGAAAATTTTTCGTCGAATTCAAAGTTGCTAAATAATCTAGCACAATGCCCGAAATACATGGATCGGTTCATTTCTATTCATAGAACGACGAACCATACCAAATTTCTAAATACTTGTTGCGTTGCACGATAAACGACAAGTTGTAAAGATTAAATTTTTACTGCGAATTGGAGATTTATTATTTGAGAAAACAAAATCCACCTATAGATCGTTTTATATTATAATGTAATAAAAATAAAGATAAATTTCTCGTATACAATTATCATAAAATATGTACTTGGTAAAAGGTATTAATATGTTGGTATGATTGTAGTTTCGGTGAAACGGTTTTTCCTATAATAATTTGAAAATAACTATCGAACTCAAATTTGAAGAGGCCAAGCGAGGCCGATTATTAGTCATTCGAAATGAATCAGGCCTTGACGTCTGTGTAACGAAAATATGATTAGAAAATCGGATAAAAAAAAGTGGTATATATAAACATATAAAACAAACCTAGAACTTTATTTTCCACATAGATATCTTTAATGAATTTAAATTTAATACGACAAAGGTGTATAAAATTGACCTGACAAGCAAAATGAAAGTAATTTTGAGATTTCGAGTCATACACGCACAGACTTGTATCCGTGTAACAAAGAATCAAAAGAAAATAAAGTCTCAAGTGTATCGAATCGCGCGTTTCACCGTTAAATAAAACAATTTGAGAAACGGATAACCGAAAGTGAACCAAGGCGTAGAGAAATACCGCGTAGCGGAGAATTTCGCGAATTCCACCCCGGGAAGGCGAGTCTGCGTTTCTTCTTCGCCCGCAAGCGACAATATCCGTTGAATTCTCGGAGGGTCGCGGTGCAGCGAAGCTCGACGAAACGAAGGACCACCTTGCAGGCCGAGGGCCATTTACAATTCAATATTGAGCATCCCGCTGCAGGAGAACCGGAGCTGGTGCAGCAAATCGGCAAGAGACGAGGAAAATCGTTGCGGAGGAAGCGAGTCGCGCGAATTTTTATTTCTTTTTTTTTTTTGCAAAAGGAATTCGCTCGTTCCGCTACGGACTCGATTTTCTATTCTCTATTTTCTTTGATTTCTGAGTCATGAATTATCATTTCGCGAACAATGTGCGAAATTTCACAGTTCCGGTTACACGTAGCGATCATTCGCGAAACCGTTTCTCGCTCAGCTGATCGAATAAGAGCGCGAAGAAAATTATGATTATCATCTTTTTTTTTCTCGCTTAATAGGCATTCGAGCAAAGAGAGAAAAATGAAATAAGAACGGACTTGAGCTGCTGCTGCTGCTGCTGCTGCTGCCGTTGAAATACGGATTATCTCGATCCGCGGTCCGTTACGTTATATACCGCTCCGAGATGTTATATCTCGGACTTCAAAGTGGCTCGATCAATTCGCACGTTGCGTCTACGTGTACCCGGACAATGTATCGAGCTGCTGAGGAATTTCACGTTAATATATGCCTTACACGCTGATCAAATTCAAAGGATTGTATATATACAGTATTATATTATATTATAACTCGCTGTGAGAGAAAAAACAGTCATTCTCCGTTGATTGGATCAGGAATAATTATCGAACGCGCCGTAACGAAATTGCAATATTAATCTCTCGAGATGAAATCATGTTGTAAAATCTTGGGAGAAGCTTGCTTGGATCGAAATAAAACTTGTCGTTGTAATATCGATGAGTTTTCGAAATAAGAAAACCTGTGCATCGACGTGATGTTTTACATTTGCGATAAAAGGATATTTACGAATCGATTACGCGATACCCTTCTTTTTTTACGAATTATCAATTATAGTCGAATACGCGTATAGGGTGGGAAAATTTTTAGATAATATTGTAATCAGTCCAGAGTCTAGACACATAATTACCGGAATTCAAAAAGTATTCTAATCGTGGTCTGTGAGTAATTGGGACTAATATTCGGACGAAAGGCAAAATTCGGAAAGGAGAAAAATGCCGAAAGGACGTAACTCCGACAAGTCAAAGTATCGAAAGTACGATAATGAGAAAATTTAAAGATGTGAAACATCGAAATTCCGAATGATCCAAGATTCTCAGTTACGTGAATTTCTGGCTCGGTGAAATTTCAACACTTTGATCTTTCTTTCCGTTATTCTGATTTTCAGTTTTTCACACCGACCCGTTGAGCAAACTACGCTGTATGAGTATACTTTAATTTCCGGAACTTTGCTCTATCGTAACGTGAATTTTCAGAATCTTGGATTTCGGAACTTTGAAACGTCGGGTTTCCAACGATTCGAAAGATTCTTGTTTCTTGAAAATTTGATATATTTGCTTGAATTTTCGCCGCAAAATAATTCGGAACATTTCAAATTCGTAACCTCAGCCCGGCCCCGACAAATCAACGATTGCGTCTCGGAAAGACGCGTGTATAATAACATACGCAGACGGTATACCGATATGAAACTGTACACGTTGCTATTTATACGCGGCATGCAATTATCATTGGTTAAAATAAGTTAATTAATAAGAGATTCAAGCCGGGTTGGCAGGGTTGAATAATCGCGAGTTAATGATAGCCTGCGAAACGCCGATCAGCGGTAGCAGCTCGCTATCTTATCCGGCAAAGCTGCTGTTGTAACACAGCAAGGGCGAACCGTTTTCCACCATCTCCTCAGTTTCGCACACACGCACGCGAAATCCCGTGTCATATAGAAACGCACACGGGTAGGTTGAATATTATGCAGCGAGGTGTGGCGAAGACTCACGCAACGAGCTGCGGGTAATCTTTGCTCGTTGTTCTTCTTGTTGGTGTGCAGCACCGTTGTCGGTAGTCACAGCGGTAGCATTTAACTTTCCTCGTTTTACCCTATGCAGGCCACTTGGCCGCGTTGGTAACCATCGTAATTATAACTCGCCAATCTCGCTTTGCCGATCTTGAGCATCAGCTGTTCCTAATTCCGTAAGGCCTGCACTTAACCCCTTACCGCCTAGGGTTAAGAATACTCAAACCTCTCTCTCTCTCTCTCTCTCTAAACTAAAAAGGAGAGAATAAACGAACGGTAAGCATCGAAAGCTTCCCGTATTATGCCTACTTGGAAATAATCTTCACCTCGCTAGTCGTCGCAATCGTGCGAAAGAGGCTCCAACTTCCTTCGCGCTTTTTTTATCCCGATCTTCGATCTCGCGCAGCGATAACGTCTAAGCTGTTGGGTATAATCCACGGACTTTACTCCTCCGATATCTCCCTGCGGGGAACATCCGTCCCGAAGACCACGTATTTACCTTATTCCGTTGGGCCTTTTACGGCCATTTTTAGCTGTACCTTTAGCGCCTCGGAACTCCGCGGGAGTGAAATTGCGAGCAACGGTTGCCGGTTGTTAAGGTGTACATAATATATATATATATATGCATGTACAAATTTTGCACATCCATACATGTATAGGCATGTTACATGCATTCGTATGAATAGGTGTACGTGCATGTACCCGCGAGAAGCAAAATGCCCTGTAATTTTCGACGACCGGACAGTAGATGGCTTCGAGTGGATAGTTTGCGTCGTTGGAAGGCCGGCAAACAGAATCATCCTTCACGCGTTTATGGATTATACTCGTATATGCCAGACGAGGCGAGTATTGGTTTGGTATGAAATCGTAACACGACGTGTAACTATCGAAGCCGCCTTGACGTCGCAATTAAATCGCAATTATCAATTACCGTTTGAAATTTGTTCGCGAATGGACGCGATTATTCTTTCGCCGCAGTGCTGTCGACGCGATTTATAACAAGGCCGTCTGCGTTTTTCGGTGACCGGGAAATCAGCTTTTTTAAACTTTTTTTCGAAAAGAAGATGAGCATTTTTTTCATTACCTTTTTCACGATCCGCAATCACGTTACAAATCTTAGCAATAAGCGCAATAAATTTACCAATATGTTCCGTATACAGGAAGAAAAAACATCGGATTTTCTTTAAATCGATTTTAAAGTATGTTGCTGAAAAGTGAGTTACTAATCAATCTGAAAATAATATTTTCCGCTTCGTTAGTAAATTTTCATGATATTTAAGAATTTTCAGGTGCTTAGACATCCGGCGTAATTCGATCGCATTGATTTCTCAGCTGAAGTTGAGGGGAAACTTGTTATTATGACTCAGCTTTGACAAATGGCTAAAACAAATAACGGATTCGGTCGGATTGTCTTTTGAGAGAAATAATTCATATACAGACTTACCAAAGAGACCGAATGTTTGTGCATTAATCGACATCATATATTATAGAATTTGATCTTAAGCTGAGAACCTGAATTTTTCCCATTTTATGAATAACAATAAATACACCCGGCTTTGTTATCCACACTAGATTAGTTTTAAAAAATTTCTTCCTTTTTTACCAAATGAACGTTAATCCGTTTCCAAACTTATATCAGGACTAAGAACGTTTTAGAAAAAGCAAATTGCGTTTACTGCACCATAAGACATATACATGCATAAATTTAACGTTGTTTCTTATTTTTTGCTCGCAGGAAACTTCAAGCTGGGAAAAAATGCTGACAATTCCTGTTATATAAGGTAATAGATTTGGCATACAGTTAACGGCGGAAATCGGTTTGACAATACCGATAAGTAAAAACTATTTATTATCGGTAGAATAACGAACGATGCGACTAATCGAATATTCATGATCGACGAATGGTAAATTTGCGGTGGTTTGGGCCTTAGTGGTCCTGTGGTGGCTGTTATTTGAATCCTACTGGCCTGCTAAGTCCCAAGTCAACACAAATCGACAGCGTACTCGGAGCTATTATAAAAAGGAAGAAACTTTTACAAGTCAATTACAAGGAAGTTGCACGGTTTAAAATCACACTCTGCCCGTATAAATAATCTTTCTTCGAACAGTGAATAACACCAAAGATTTCGCTGTTTTAAAAAATTGTCGAATCAACGACGCTCCTCTACACGTACAGAAGTCTACCAATCAAGAATATCTGCCGAGACGTTATACTAATTTACAGTATAATATTGTATCACAAGGTCGTTTAACCGAGAGGACGTTGTCTTATCGTCAGAAACCGGTCGCCCCGAGTGAAAAACAAAAACAAAAAAACAACACGGGGATTATCTAGATGGTACGTCTCTATTTTTTCAGCACAATCTATACGGTGTACAAGGACACGATGTCGAAGTCGTAAGATAACGAACAGGTACATTACAGAGTGCATAAAATGAAGTTTTAACACCTCTCGCTTCGCCTCGCGTCAAGATATTACGTAGCGAAATTCCAGTCATATGAAAAATACCAACGGAGGCGCAAAACTTTATCTGCAACAATGATGATAATGACAAATAAAAATAACGTTAATTAATTTACTCCACAAATTATCGACGCACCCGGAATCTAAGCTACCTGCATAAAAACAAAAGTGGTTATAAACGGTTGCAATGAGAGAAATTTTTAATACCGGTTATACTATTTTCATTTTTTACCACAATCGAAAAATATACACTTCTAGGTGGAAAATGAAAATTAGTTTTACAGCCGTTACGGGAAAGTCTAGTATGCGTTGCTATTCTTTCTCATTACGATCACTCTTGCTATATTTTCAACTGTAAAAATAACACGAAGAATCGGCGAATCTCGCAAAGCTTTTCTCTGTTGACCTTAAATAAAAATAAAATAAAATATAGAAAAAAAAGGTAACAACTGGCCCAGTTGGAGCCTTGCAAGCTGCCTGCGCCACCCGCTATGCCAGCAATGTTGAGCACATGCCACAGCGATCATGGTTACGGTATCGGAACACATGGTGTGTACATATATACACACACGCACACACATATATATATATATATATATATATATATGCAGACATATCGGCCTCGATTTAGGTAGCGGTTATAACCCCATAAATAGGCAGTGACATTGACGTATTGGATAGAACGAAGTAGAAGACGGACGGAGATTTTTTATTTCTGTGAAGATCGAAAATTCGCGCGTGTTATAATTTAACGACATTGATTTTACGAAAAAAAGTAATACGAGAATCACGCAGGTTTCTAGACTTTTTCGAACTCAATTCGGTGCATTTGATGGATTTTACCGTGATGTAATTGTAAAGAGAGAAATAAATTTTTATTTTTACAGCAAATAGATGCTGTACAGTTATCATAATTTTTCAAGATGATCAATGGTCCGATTTCAATTATAAAGTGTGAAAAAACTGTGCTTAAATAGAATTGTTTAATACTGAGATATTTTTTGCTATAGTTTCATGTAGTTGCCTCATACTGAGAGTGAAAAAATCGTGGATACTGAGGATAAAAATTATAGAATATTTCCAGTATTGAACATCTGCACGATAGTAGAGTGAGATTTGCTTAAACCTTGTATACCTAATTCCTTAACTTGTACATCAAGTATAGCAATAAAATATAGAAGCAAAATTCAAGAAGACCTAAACCTTGATCCTTTAGCAACATGCGTTAATTTTCCATCCCCGCGCAAAATGATTATACATTATAAATTACTTTGAAAAAATGACCAACAAACGCGACTGACAATGAATGTCTTCGCTTGGCCCGGCTTGTTAAAGTCGCCGAATATAAAAATAAAAAAAATGTCTTCTTTCCTTCCTTGCTAATTTTTTTTACCCTGCATTCCGGCGGCTGCAGGCACGTTAGGCATAAAACGTAGTAGAGTACCGGAAATGCGACACATATGCGACAGTGAAAACCGAGGGACAAAAAGAGGCCGCGTAGCCGGAGGATGCAGGCATCTAGTCAGATATCGCGGTGCGGGATCGGAGTGCGGTTAAAACTGCCGCTCGTAAAGGCGGGACGTAACTCTCTAAATCATGGGGGCTCATTCCGTCCTCCTTGTTTGTTTCTTTATTTTCATATCATTTTTTCGTCTTGTTAACCCTCTTTCAACTCTTTCGTTCCATATTATCAGTTTTTTCTTCTTTTTTTTTTTTTTTTTTTTTACTTTATTTATATATTTTTGTTTTTATTTATTTTTTTTTCGTTTCGTTGCATTTCTGCACTCGGTGCGTACATTTATGAGTCGAGTTACGCCCCTGATGCGTTGGTCGGTACCTTGTGTGTGCATTTCTCGGACAGCTGCATTGCTGCAGCGTTCGAAGGAGGCGTATATATACGTATACGCGTGCTATAAGCTACGAGAATTGCTAGGCGGGAAAAACTTGACAATTTTCAATATCGTTATAACCGGCGCACCGCCGGCACTGCTCGGACGGTAACAAAGCACCGCGGGCGCTCTGCAATTACCTTTATACATACCGAGCATATGAAATTACGCTAATTTTCTTACACGCATATATTTATATACCCGCGTATAACCAGACACTGTAAAATAATGAGAACCAAGTTTTTCCACTCGCTATTAGCCCGACGTTTTAATATATTTAGCAAGAAAGCTAAACTCTTGAAAGATGTATCCTGTAATGTTCCTGCGTCGAAGGCTCGAAGCCTGCAACCACTTTGCAAATAGTACATTGTCTAACAAGGAGGCAAACTCGGTCTTTCCGGGCCGAGCGTAAGTTTGCAATATGAGTCGTGGATGAAGTCGAAGACGGTTGTTGCAAGTACGCGAGGCGAAAACACCGTTGACTCCTTTTTCCACACGATTATTTATACGACAAGAGTATGTCGCGCGTTTTTTCACGAAGCACGAAATTGAGGATAGGGTCGCGTAATGTCAGATTTATTAGCAACAGCGCATGCGCGGAATACGGAAAAGACAAATTTCATTTGTCATAATATCTAAAACATTCAGTTGAAAGTGGTCTTTTCAGTACTCCGCGCATGCGCATTGGCAAACTCACTCTACCGTCATAGAAACGGGTACTTTGCGAACGAAAAAAACGGTTGGAAAATCGCTTAAAACATACTTGCGTTGAGATAGGTATGTATTCGTTGGAGCAAATATTGTTATTACAGTGTACTGCAGAGATAAATTATCCTGCACTTGGCTTTTTCAACTTTCATCTTACAGAAATTTATCATTATCTATGAGTTGGGGTTACGAATTTAAACCCAAGTCGAGGCTTTTTTCCATGAGGGATATGAGATACTTCGAAGGCTTATTCAGGGTACCTTGAACGAAAAGTCAAATTTGAAACCCTGCGTCGGGAGCAAATTTCAATTTTATACCATGGCGTCCACTTTGAAATACGAGAATACAGACGTAGGCATATATATTGGCGAAATTTGATTTCGTCAACGATTTTTGTACAGGGTTGAATTTCGGCGCGTGTACCAGAGCGGTGTAAGTAACGAGGGACTGAAATCGACGTGAATTCGATTTCACGAAACCGATTTTAAAGCAAAGACGCCGTCGCGCGGCGAGCAAAACGTCAGCGTTACCTTAACGCGTATCCGACGATACTGAGAAAGGATAATAATTATCCAAAGCAGAGCAGTATAATACAAACTAGCGACAGTGCACGCGCACGATAGGTACATATATTACCTATATAATATACCTCGTATAGACAAGGCAAAGAGAGAAGGTAGCCGCGTGCACAGCATCTGACGTCTTCATCGGTCTCGAGGGGGTTTTAAAAATAAACAATCACGAAGGCACCTGCAATTACCAACATTTTAACGAGCTGTAGAAAAGCTGCGTTTATTATCGCCCAAGCATTGCTTGCCAATATCATAAATTATCATTTTCCATAAAAGATTTACACACGCCCTATATTATTATACACTATACCCTACACCATAAACCCGCCCTATGCAACGCAACGTACAGCTGTCGTGTCGCTAATGTGTATATATATACAATATAAGAACGCACCTTACTATTTCCAATTCATACCTGTAACGTACACGTCTAATCTCTTCGTTTTTTTTTTTTTTTTTTTATCACTGCTAGTCCAGTCAATCGGGCTTTTTTGCTCTACAAAAGGTGGTGTAGAAACAATTTTGATACATGCTATTTAGTTCCGCATCCCGATGAAGAATCCAATATTTTGACCTTTGGTACGCTCAGAACGGTCCGCCGTCTTCGATTAAAGGTACAAAAAATTGGTTTCTTCAAAATAATTCCTCAACGGATGATCCTACGGCAAAAGTCTCTTGGAAAAATTTGAATAAGGCTGAATTCCCTACGTTTTTTGTATAAGCATTTTTTTTTTTTTTGTAAGTTTGATGTATGACGAGTTATTTTGAAAAAAATTATTTCTCGTACTCTTAATCCAACATGGCGGACCCCAGCGCCCCAAGATCGAAAACCTGGATTGTTTATCGGGGCCCGGAACTAAATAATATATATATCTAAATTATGTCTGAACCACCTTTTGTAGGGTAAATGCCTTTTTTAGTCCCTATTAAGGGGACTATCCTACTCGGCACAGTGTTTTACACGTTCCGATTTATCAGTTACGCTACATCATTTTTTCCGGAGGGTAAAAAAAGAGGAGATTTTACTCAAAACTGCAGGAAAACAGGGATGCGTGAACCTTTTAAGTAAAAGGACTAAAAAAAAAAAAAAAATAGCCATGTCAACTATATTTTCCACAAAATAAAGTAGCAGAGTAAATTCTGCACTTCGAGATGTATATTTTCTAAAAAAAACTGCTCTTTTGCAAAAAAAAAAATCTGCTCTATTGTTATCTCCGTGTACGTACATTTTTTTCTTATCTCACTCCGTTCAATTCTTTTTAGGTATACTTCTTCTTTATGCTTGAGTTTTTTTTTTTTTTTTCCTATAACTTCTTACTCGGACCCGATAACCTTCCAACCTTCCAACCTTCTTCCCGTATCCTCGGGGCAATGAGGAAATGGAGGAGGCGACATTCCCGCTGCCGTATGCGACACGCCGAGTAGGTATACCTACCCTAAGGTATCAACCAAGTAACCATTGTCTTCGCAGCATCGAGCTGTACTTGAGGTCGATTGTTTTAAACATGACAATAAGAAAAAGGATTTTTTTTTCACCGTTTCTGTCTCTCCCTCTTGTTCTCTTCGACCATATTTGCCGACGACTCTTCACTTCACGGTCACCAGCTGATCGTTGGTACAACAAGTCGTACACAATTTTACCTACTTGCGAGGTGCGACAAGCCTCGTTTCTTTCGTCACCTTAACGTTTATCCCGCAATTTTAGGGAAAATAGGGGAGGGTATTAGGGTTACAATATTTTTTCATAGTACTGACCAAATAGAGCAAAATTAGATACTGATTGTAAAAATTTTCAGATAATATCAAGACATCGGAGGGGGGAATTTAAATTTAAATTTTAGATGTTTTTTAATTGTGTTTTTTTGTTTTTTTTGTTCTCGTAAACGAGAATGGACTGAAAAAATCAACTTTGACGGTTCAGAGCCATGTTTTTACGTACGACTAAACGTAGGAACAAAATTACTTGGGATGAATAAACCAGTATTCTGTAAATAACGACGCGCAATTAAACCGTAAGAATTATGATTTTGTAAAATATAAGGGAGCTTTGAGATTCGGTGCATGTATTATTTTTTTTTTTCTTCCTATGTCAATTTAGAGGTATGAAAACTTCTTCTCAAACGTCACATTGATTTTTTCACGCCGTTACAGTTTATGAAGAAAAAAAAAGTAACCGACTGGCAAAAATTGAGGGATATTAGGGGGAAATTGATCGGTTTAGGGTATATTTACGAGAGACATTCAGTTTTAGAGTATCTGAAGGAAAGAAAGAAACAAAAAAAATAGGATTTTTTTTTTTAGGAAATAGGGAACCCATTGTGTAGCCTGCAATTATCGAAGGTGTGACTACCGTATTTAGATTTCTTTCCAATTTCCGAATTCCAAGATGCAATTAATCGTTCGATCATTTATTTCCCTGTTAATTAATTCAAGATTCGTCGATCATTATTTCACGCATCCGTTAGTTTTCTTCAGACTCGAAGAACTTTGAATCTCGAAGTTTACAATGCCTGTACAGTGATTCTGGCACGATAACATTTTCCTCGCTCTATACCGGAATGAAACTCATAACCCACATTTCACGTAAATTCATATAAACTCGATTTGAACTTTTTTACCTCTAATATTTCTACAATATAAAGACACATGTACGTATCTACAGACATCCGTGAACATAGCGGAAGCTGGTATTACACACCCGTCGACTGCACCTATATTATGTAATATATAACACCGATACAAATATGAATTACACTGTCGCAGCCGCGATATTTCATCGAGAATCGTTTATCTCCGGATGATTTGTGACCATTGGCAAGTACGTGCGATTGCCTCTATATCTCGGCTATCTGAATATGTATATCTAAGAACACGGGCCTCCCGAGCATATTCTCGACTATCTTACGGCAACAGATCTGCGGTATTCTTCGTTTAAGAATCGGTTCGAGTATCTCAATCGCAAAAACAATTCCCCGTGCGATGCTCACTGTACGCGTGATATAATATTGACACTATCGCATGCCTAATACGCAGTTAGAAGGAAAAACTTGACCGCTGACTCGATGAAAAGACTCTGCGGAACAAGAGTTTTGCACTGAGAGAAATTTTTAGTTCCGGTTACCGCTCGGTTCTCAACTATTTTCATTTTTTACCACAGTCGAAAAATATAGTTCTACTGGCAAACCTCATTCTCGTTCCGAATAACCGTTTTCTTTTATTAAGCAGGAAAAAATATATATATATACACGGATAACGGATGTAGAAATCGAGTGGAGGAATTCGTTGAATCATCGAAGCTCGAGATGATATAATTATTCGCCGACTTATTCCGATCGACATAGATAATTCGCGAAGCATCGAATCAGTTTTTTATACAGAGTGTATAGGCACAGATAAGAATCGTTAATTATCCACTGACTAAAACTTATTAAGCGCTAATTACTGCCTCTAGGCTGCAGCAGCTAGTCTGTATATTAAGCTTTGATGTGATGCAGCGTGATATTATACCTAGCTAAATTAATAGATATAATACATTGTGTGTGTGTGTGTGTGTGTGTGTGTAACATGATGTAAAAATAAATATCTTTATGGGGTCAAAGTATAGGATTACGCGTAATAAACGTAGGTCTAATTACGAACCGTACGCTAGGTTGAAACCGTGAAATAATTGGATCATTGATCGATTTCTTTGCCGGGATCGGTGTAATATACTTATATGCGTACAGCGTGATTATGGGGCGCTATAAAACAGGGTAAAAATTAAATAATTACCACGCGTCTTTCGCAATCTATGCCGTACGTAAGGTATCTTATAACACGGATATGCAACGCGCAAGAAACGAATGACAATGTATAAAACCGCGAGATAAATATTATTACAGCTAGTACAAGTAACCACGCACGGTACGGTGAAGAAAAATTGAATTACAACGGTAAAAACTGGATTCTTGGTATATTATACAGACACGTACACACGTGTACGGGTGGATAAATCGAACCTAATCGTCGGTCACTAATCGACCTTTATATTACAGACGATACCCTCCGACCTGTAACACAATAATACAAGGAGCATTGTTGGAACGATGTATAAGTGGTAACACAAATGAAGCGAAATGGAAGCTGTGTTTCTGTGTTTCATCTAACTCACGTTACATACAAAATCGGTCGAGTCATTCGAAA
Organism: Neodiprion lecontei; assembly: GCF_021901455.1. NCBI lineage: Eukaryota > Metazoa > Arthropoda > Insecta > Hymenoptera > Diprionidae > Neodiprion > Neodiprion lecontei. The sequence goes on along the minus strand of NC_060264.1, from coordinate 7,159,962 downwards.
GATGATTACAAAACACGAGATCACAATGACCCTTCTTTTCTAATTAACGTTTCCTTGTGCAAAAGTGTGTGTGTGTGTGTGTGTGTATGTGTGTGTGTGTGTGCGCGCTTCGTACAAACTCTCGTGAATCGCAACTTCTAGACAAAACGTACCTGCGATGTACTTGTATATCGACCTAACTTCAATTTATACCAGTGTCTAAATGTTTATTATACGTTAGATTTATATCAGAGAACAACTCTCTCGGATGTGATTTATTATTATCGTTGCTGTTGTTGTTGTTGTAATAATTATGCTTTTGTTAATATCAATCGCAAGGTTCAACAGCTGATCGCAATTAGAATAATAATAATTGTTTCATCATTCTGCAGGATTTCGTTGAGGCAGGGTTGGGGTTTCTATGCGGCATGTGCCTTGATGTTACTCGCCGAAATGCAATGCCCTTGGAAATCCCAAAAATGTCCAACGCACCTCGACGCAGTTAAATATTTAAAAACTAGACGTGTCGATAGTTATTTCTGCAACGTTTTCAGAATTTCAATCGCAATGGTAAATACGACGGTGTTCGTACGCGTGTAAGAAAGATGGTGAGGCTTGTTGTTGGCTGAGGTTGAGCAAGGATTACAGTCAGCTGGTCAGTCGGCCGTCAAACGTTGTAAAGTTTGTTAAAGCCGTCACGCTTGGCCAAGCGATGCACCAGATTTTAATAATACCATTTTTCTCATATATTTATAATTTTTTTGTTATTTATTCACGTATCGACGAACCCCGCGGGGAATATTAAATGTAAAATAGAACGACACCTCGGGCACAAAGATAAGTCCTTGGTTTCGTTGTATTCATTCCGACGTAAAAGAATTCTCTAACGTTTGGAATTGTGATTGCTAGTTCATAAGTCTTCGTTATTGTATATGTGTGATAACGAAATTCAAGTTTCGTCATCGATCATCACTGACGAAAATTGTTTCCAAATAAATAACGATCTAAGAGTTTTTGTTTTTTTTTTTATGTCCATTACTTGGGTAAATAAATAAGTTCATTGGACAATGTTTTGCAATATTTAACGTGGAATGTTCACTCACCAGTTTGAAGTGCTTGTCCAGAAGACGGAGTCTCGGCAGCCTGACGATGCCAGCTCTGAGAGGGGTGCTGGTACTATCGCCATCGACGAAGACGTCGCGACGATCTTCCCGGGCAAAGGCGGCTGGCAGCATCCTCGATTGACTGTAGATCGACAAGTTTTCTTCCTCTTCAAACTTCACTACCGCACGGGCATTGATCTAAAATGTTGGAAGGCAAGTTTACGCCGAGGTATGGAGAAAGAAAACTAATCAACCCCCGAACGGCGTTCAATTAGAATTAGTGAATTCCGATCGTAGAACCATCGCAATCCCAACCGACCTCACGTGCGATACGTATTCATACTGAAAAAGCGTACAGTAATGGTTGAATAATTTATGGGATTCGCCGTTGAAGCTAGCGTACGAGGTTAAACTTGAGAAAACGGTTTTTCACTCTCTGTATCATTAGAGTTTTATTTATAGTTTTTGCTGGAAATAACGTTGCACACTGAGAGAAATTTTTATTTCCGTTTACCGCTCAGTCCTCAACTATTTTCATTTTTTACCACAATAGAAAAATACAATTCTAAGTATAATACAAAATGAAAATTAGTCTTGTAGCTGTTCCAAGAAAGTCTGGTATCCGTTGCTATTCTTTCTCATTACGATCACTGTTGCTAGATTTTCTTGCAACTGTTGCGAAAATTTAACGCTCGTGCAACGATAAATTTACGTCGAAGCCTTGTTTAGAATCTTTCATTTGATCCAAAGAAACTTTTTCGGGTGCCACGGTGGAAATATGCAAATTATTTTTTTTTTAAACACCCTAATATAAATACGCAATACGTATAAATTTATTAAAATGAAATGCATTAAATCCCGTGTATAGATATTATACACGTTACAAGAACGTCCGGCTCGCGGTATGTGCAACAGACCGAACAACCGATCTCACTCTGGTTACACGGAGAGAGAGAGGGAGAGAGAGAGGAGAGGAGATACTCGACAAGTCCAGAATCTAGCGGTGAATTACTGTACATTGAATATTCATTTATCAATAGGCAGAGGCCGGGCAGAGCGTGTTTCCAATAGTTCGAACGAGGGCAGGTCTTGTAGAGCAAATACTTGCTGCACACGTCCCGGACGCGGCGGAGACTTCGACGCTCGAGGCAACGATCCGAGGTATAAGAAAAATACCCAAGATCGCGATTTTCGCCGAGCAATGCTACGACAGTTGCATATAAACGCCGATCTGCAAGTATGCGAGAGAGAAATTGACTAGAATTGAAAAAAAAATGACAAAAATTGACCGGTGTCGAAGATACTGTTCGGACAATTTTTTTTAATCGAATAATCGACACCGACTTAAATACTATATCATATGTTCGGGTGGTTTTTATTTTCGACTTTTTAGAATTTTGACCCTATCTCAACACTAAATCCTCGCGCAAGAGCTGTGAAGTTTGCCATTTAAAATACACACGTTTTTAACACAGTTTTGGTATATATTTTGATATTAGTATTTTATTTTTTTTCTGTGAAATTGGAATCTGCAGTGTAAAAAGGGGAAGTTCGATGTCTGGTTCGCGGCCAGCCTAAAGCCGCTTGTTTCGAATGATCCGATCCGATCGCATATTGCGAAGGGCATCGAGTCAACGGCACGAAGGCAGCAGCAGCAGCAGCAGCAGCATGTCGAATTATAAAGACAACAAAATAAACAGCGGAGGCACAAACACGCGTCCTTCGAACGAAGCTTGCAGCAGCTTGTACGTGTAATTAGATAGACGCTTGCCTAGCTCCGTACTGCATCGGCATTAGTCATCTAGTAGGTAGCAGCCTCCCTCGCCCCCGACCAAGTTGTGAATTCGATGAATTTAAATTCCCGACTAATCAAATATGACCCGCTTCCGAGCAAACAAAACGAAAACCACCTTATACGAATATACACTCCACTCCCGGAGATGATCTCGAATCGCGTAGGCTGTATTCACTTCTGCGCTGCCAACTCGTACAATTGCTTCGCCATTTTTTTTTTTTTTTTTCTCCTACCCGACTTGCGACTTGATTTATTCCGACGGGCATTTCGCTTCGCGGTCAAAATCGAATTACGCACGAAACTGCCGGCATTGAAAGCAGCCAGGAAACACTGCCGCGTGATACATCATCTGACACGATTTTTTGAATTTACAAATACAGGAAATAGCGAGTCAATCAAAGCCTACAATTAAACTCTCAGATTACTTACACACCCAATATATTTATGAGAATGAATAACGGCTCGGTTTTAATTGATTTCCCAGTGCAAGGAATTAAATCGGCTCATTTATTATACATTGTTGTATACGTTATGCATGTCGATTCTGCGCACGAGTTTACACGCGTTGAATATGCGATAGATTATATTGTCCGAGACGAATCGATGAACGTGATGGAGAATAGCTTGGATATCCTGCGCTACTGTAAACGACTGATGCAGGCTGAATCGAGAGTTTTGAAAAATCGCTTAGAACCGTTAAGAATGTAATATTACCAATAAGACACACATGTATACATGTATATTTATTGTTACCAGGGGTGAAATCACCCGTTTTACCCCCCTTTCTAGTGATCTAATAGTCATCGTAGATAAAAGACACGAAAGAGCGCTAATATGTTATAAAATGAATAAAGTTACTGCGTCAACCGTCGTTATTGTAGAAAAAGAAAAAAAAAATAACAGTCTTGTTACCGACTTTAAACTGTAAGCACGGTTTTAACCATTAAAGGATTTTTCTCCAAACATTTAATTTCACTGCCCGATGATTCGCTTATTAAGCTCACGAACACTGTTATTTATTCTGTAACGCTCGGTCCGTTTCAATATGTACCGGGACAATCTCTCGAAACTTGAAAATCAACCGCACATACCAAAAATGAAAACAAAACAATTCGTACCATGATAGCATCACACCTGGAAGCTTTTCGTTCACATTCGAGGGAAAAATCAATCGGTTTAACTTTACGACACTGAAATTCAACTCCGTATACATAAATTCACAGTAAGTCCAGCACTGTACCTCTTAATCGACACGCGACGGCAGACTAAACGAACTGAAACAAGACGGCGATGTTACGACTTCGGCAACGACACTCGTTGGTTGGTCTTTTGATAGTAAACAAGAAGCAGGTGTGTCACCTCTGGATGTGTTGAATTAACTTGTATAATACGCGACTTGTCAGACAACGTACTGTAATATCATATTAGCAGAAACTATTACAGAAATTTACACTGCAAATTTGTTCAATTGCTGAAAACGAATTTGCTTTTTCTATTTAGGATTTAAAGATTTATCAGAATCAATACATAATATTATTATACCTATGTACATAGAAGAGGAGTAGCCGATGAAGTGATTTTCGGTGTACTCAACACAATGGTGAGGAAAATGTCCAAGGTAGGATTTTTGTCATGACAATCATGGATCATCTTGCGCAGGGAATGTGCCAGGGTTGGATGGATGGTAGGTGCAGAGTCACAGGGTTCATCGAGAGCGGGTGAAAAATATCTGTAAGCATTGTGCGTGGTTGATGAAAATTGTTTTATTGTCCTAAAAATTACCTCAAATTTTGTATAATCATTCTGAAAATTACAAAAACTAATCTACCGTATTACGTGTGAGTAATAACGGATGAAAACCAATTAGACTCTTCGAGTATAAAGTTTCGATTTTTTCTCTTCCGTATTTTCTCATTCTCCGTACAACGATTTGTACTAACGTGTTGGTCTTACAACTTCAAGCCTAATAAATTTACATATACTATTAAAAAACGGCCAAGCATTATTACCGATATTCATGATTTATTCCATGCTCCTGTCTTTCCCTTTTTTGTACATCGTTTAAGGTTTAATCGTATGGAATTTACAGTAGAATGAAATGTATTTTCAAAACGTTGAGGCGTATGTGCCTGTAGGTGATCTCCACTTTACACCATAGTCGAAAATGAAAAATAAAAAAAATAAAAATTGAACTAAATACAGACAAATCATGGAGACTACTTGCAGATCCGAAAGCGATTGACGTACACGACAAGTTGTACAGAATTTCATCTACCCCCATCTCTCCAATTCCGCGAATGGTTTTTTGCGGATGTCTCCGGATGAGCCTGAATTTCCAGCTGAATTTGAAGCCCCCTTCCGGTTCCGGCGTCGTTTACCTACGCAAATAAGGAGATATTGGTTTATGCGCAACGTCATAACCCGTAAAATTTATTAGTTGCCGATTTGAAAAATTGATTTCGATGAATGCATAATATTAACGTGGATTTTTATAATATGTACAATATTTTTTTTTCCAAATTCGTAGGTATATTATACTTGTTTTTTAAGTGTTTCAAAAGGTTTTTAAATAAATATGCGCGTGTGTTTATGCCAAAAAAATGTATGTATAATATAATATAATATAATACGTGTGTGTGTATATATATATGTATATATATATATATGCGTTATAAATAAATGTATATAATCATTACTAAGTTAATCACGTAATGTATACAATCACCACCCTTTCTCGCTCGTATCTCTTACAATAAAATAAATATTATTCTTTTTAACACAAACCCTTGCAAATAATTTTTTTTTTTTTTCGTATGCCATGTCGATTTATACCCTCAAATTATCTTACGTAGTCAGATCTATCCGTGATATCACATATAATTTATCCTTAAAAATTTATAACAAAAATTTATGCCGATTAACTTAAATCGTTAATAGTTTTCAATCGATTATTAAATATAATCTAATCAGATCTTTTCTGCAATATACTTTTGGCCTAAAAATACAGTCTCTTTATTTTGGATTTTACTTGTTCGTTCGTTCGACAAATGTGTATGAAATTTTTTCCATTACATGTTTGTTTCGGTGGCCGAGAATAATTTTCAGGCGTGTAGAAAGGCCAGTTTATTGTTGAGGCAATGCGTAGAAATGGGTGAGATAAAAAAAAAAAAAATCACATACATATCATGTTACATGAATAACGGAGTATTACAATTAAGTTTAGGAAAAAGTAGTAACAAGAAGTAAATTTCGTTGCTCTTGTTCAGGATTTTTTAAATAAAAATTCAACAACCTTACATTCAACAACCTGAAAAGTGAGCATCAACAATTATTGATAGGGCGAAGCTAAATGAAAAATAAAAATTTGTACATCTTTAAGCACTCTTTTGCTGATTTACAATTTCTATGGACTAAACCTTTGAAACCCTTAAACTTTTGCAATCGCATAAAAATTCAGAATTAGGAATTAAAAAATAAATAAATAAATAAGTAATGAAGAGTAAAAAGTAATTTTAAAACAAAACTGATATTCCTTTGCCTTGGATTCTGAAATATCATCAAAGAGATATTCTACAATATTGCATCGTAGTCTCTGATCATACATACATACATACATATCTATACGTATGGAGCATAAAATCTAAACAGGCCGTGTTCAAAAGATGCATTTAATTGAAAATAACAAAATTAATATCAATGAACAAACGCGTTATTCCCAAGTGGTATCACTACAATGCATATAAGATAGATAATCAAATATACATTCCTTTTCTTCTCCCAAAAATTATCCATTCGAATATCGCATCTATATACGGAATGTGCTACGATAGAGCTTAAAAGTCTATCAATTGTATACATTAGAGTGTTTCAAATAAACCGACTATTTTTTTTTCTTTTTTTCGAAGAACATTGAAAAATCTTCCGAGTGTCCCTCAAAAATGACCTTGGTAAAATATGAGATCTTAATATTGATATTTAGAGGTGGCGATTCTCAATTTTCTATTTCCCATTTAAATAACATGGGAAAAAAAATTTTGAAAATTTAGAATTTTTTTGCTCGAAAACGAATCAGTGTGAAGAACATAAACAAAATATATTCTTGTAGGAAATTTTACGCTCTACAAAAAAGGTCTGAATAAAGATTTGCGTAAGGTAAGTCGTTTCGGAGTTATCAGGCCTCAAACATCGAACCGTTTGAAATAATGATGTTAATTATTTATAAATGCTACAAAACTGACTCATATCACTTAAATACACAATATTATTGATTTTAAAATTAAAAATATAGACTTCCAATGAAACGTTAATTAATAAATTTCATTAATCAACGATATGAGTCAGTTTTGTAGCATTTATAAATTTATAAATATTAAGAGCTCATATTTTACCGAGGTCATTTTTGAGGGACACTCGGAAGATTTTTCAATGTTCTTCGAAAAAAACAAAAATAGTCGGTTTTTTTGAAACACTCTAGTATACATATACGTACATCACCTCGTTTCAATTTTGTAAGAATTTGAAAAAAAAAAACACGAAAAAAAAAACTTAATCATATTAAAAAAGAAGAAAGAAACAGTCTTTCGAACAGTTCGAAATAAATAATTATCGCTTCAGATTTAACACTTGTACGTCATATGTAAGCTTACAATCTTATACACACGCGTATAAATATCTTGTGCAATTTTTCGCGATGATTTTACACTATAATATGTACGCGTTACATATTTTGTATTTACTGGGAAAAAAAATAAATAAATAAATCCTTGACCGTACAATGACGTTCGTCGTCGTGTACTGTGTGCGTATAGGTATGTAAATCCAATCTTAAAAATGATGTTAAATAAACATCGAGTATACATGTATGTATGTATAAGTTATTTTACACGACGTGTACATAGTATAATAATGTTCGATGTATTAAAAAAACAAGTTATTTTCTACATTAATTAGAGGAAGAATGGAAGAACCGTTGAAAAAAAAAACAGCACACTAAAAAATATTATCAACGAATTATATACCTTATCAAACTTGTCGTCGAGTTTATCGTAATATATATGTGTGTGTGTGTCTGTGTGTCATATAAATGTATAGCTAAAAGTATTCAAAAATTTGAGGAATAATAAAATTAAAAGAGAAAAAAAATAAAATAAAGAAATTAGAAAAACAAAAATGTCCGTGTATCGCGTCTGTTAGTTAATCGACAACGAGATAAACTAACGATACCTCAACCATGAACACTTTTTTTATCCAGTGCGTACGTATTGCATAACTAAATACGTGAACGCAGGCGATATTAAAAGGTACGTTCGTTTTCAGAATTTAATAACAACGTAGATGAGAAGGAGGACGAAGACTATCTGGGCGATTCGAATAAGCATACTTCTGGTCGATGTTATATTTTCGGACCGTTTGCGGCCGCTTCTTAATAATTTTATCGACGGTTTTTTCAACTCGACCTTATCGCATTCCGAGTTTGACACGGCGTTGCGATCTCTCCGTCTGAAATTTTGATTGTTATCCGTTTGCGCGTCGTTGGAAATTTTATCCAAATTATTCCTATCGTCGTTAACCGAATCTTTATCGAACTTTTCAACTTTTTCCGCCCCCGTCAAATTTGAACTAGATGACAATTCACCGCAGCAAGGTTTCTGCCTGGCGTGCTGTTTCTTGCTCGGCGATCTCTTCGCCTTCGGACTTGCCGACGGAGTCGATCCGGGCGATTTAACAAACCTCTTCCCCGCCACTATCCACGAATTATTCGAACGGTCAAATTTCTCCTCAAGTAAACTCTTCGCCTCGTAGCTACAGCATATCGGATTCGACTTGGCCCTCGCCAAGCTATGCTTTTTCGCAACTTCAGATTTCGGAAGTTTGAGAAAGCTCGCGGAATTCTCCGCGTCGCCGATTGCATCGGTATTAGATTTTCTCACCTCCGTCTCCTCCTCCTCCCCCTCCTCCCCCTCCTCCTCCTCCTCCTCATCTTTCCGATCGTTTTTATCCTCGTTTAACATCTTCGGCGAGTCTGCAAACAAATGGATGACATTTTTCACGTCGATAATTTCACCGGGACTGCGTCGAAGTATCGTGTATTTCGGGACGTTCTTCTTCGATGGTGTTTTGAAATTTTGGAAATCGTTTGGCAAACTTAAAGCGTTCTTTAACCGTACTTTCCGCACCGTTTTTCCCCGATCTCCTTTGGCCACCTTCGTCTTACCCTCCGACGTCGTCAAGTTATTCTTCAGCTTATCCAACGTTTCACAACTCTTTTTCATTTCCAATTCTACGCCACTTTTTGACGATAACGCTGCTGCGTAATGATTCGCACCTGATTTCACAGGTTCAAAACGATTCTTCTCAGATATCGTAGATCGTACGTTTATTATTTTATTACCTGAAGCTGTTTCCCAACCCTCGTTGTCGACGGTCTGACCCTGTTCGCCGTTCACTTCCGGTTTCCTGCCAGTATTCTCCATAGCCGTAATATTACTGAAACGGTAGAATCGCAATTAGTACAGACATTGGATCGGAAAAATTTAAGATAAATGAATTTAAGAAAGAATGAAGTTGATGTGATTTGAATATTTGTTTTTCATAACATTTCCAATCATAGTTGCACCGTCATTTTATCCAGAAAACCCGTTTTCAATCAATTTATCCCATCTATATATTGCGAATTGTGAATTGTGCTTCAATTTTGCATGTACAATATGCAGCGCTGATTCGGTTCAAAAATGGTAAAAATAAAAATATTTTTTTCATCTTCAAAATTTCACCCCATTGTCACACGGAAAAAGTATTCATAAACCATACATAAAATGAATCGCAAATTAGAAAAAACGAATTTACACAATGGTGAAATTGCGTAAAAACCACTCGGTGGTAAAAATATATTCGATAAATATCTGCATCTGCATACTTTTCAGATGTTGTTACAGATAAACGAGGATTGGAAAAGGGTAAAACTTAGTGACTGTAATACATTTTATCGCAACGGATCAGTCTGGGTGATCCTTGAGCCGGTTGAAAGATATTCAAAGGAGTTGCAAGGCTAATGGTTCTCCTTAAGCGTGTCGAGCATTTTTCACCAAAGTTAAAATTGAATTTCCTACCGAAGTGCGCGGACCTTCGTGTAACGATTACTCATATTAACTATGTTTCCGTGCTGCAGGCTGCGAGTACCTCAGCAACATATATATATACATACATGTGTACACACGTATTAGGTGTATATATAGCGATGCTTGTATCATATTTTGCATATTCATAAGCGCACCGCGGGACGATGCAACATCTAGGAAACCGTCAACCCGTGCTCCGAATAAATCTCAACAGCTATAGGACAAGGAATAATATCGGAGTTAATAATTCAACAAACTGAACAACTACAGTACCCTTAGAAAATATGTACAAAGTTACGGATTACACGCCGTTGCCCATTCCCTGTCGGTTTACGGTACGTCGTGCATTCGTTAAACTCGATTCGTTCGATTCGAGAGTTCGGAAAACTAGTCGAGATGTTGTTCATTTTATTTTTATTGAATTAGCAATTTTTCCAACTGCCCGTTTCTCTGTTTGCAGAGAAAAAAGGAAGTTATTGTAATCACTCCAAAAATGAAAAGTCGAGTTTTTACTAAATTTTCACGTTTTAAAGTTTAGAGAATCACCGCCATTCGTTTTCAAATTGAAACCATTCTGTGTGCGTGTGTGTGTGTGTATGACGATGTCTCGATAACGAGTTATCGGATCTCAATGATTTTGGTCTCAATCGACGCGGCTTTTTTAAACATTGTTAGAACTTGTTAGATTTTGGCTTTGATCGGTAGAGTACTTTTTCAATTATTTGAATAACAAGATTCCCAAGATATAAAATAAAAATGATGAAATCTTGAGAATGGATGAATGAATTTGGACGTAAATTGGTACGCGAAGGTTTGTTGGGATGCTAATCACGAATCTGAGGTCAGATTTACGAAATCCAAAATGGCGAATCTAATACGATGAAAGAAAATCTAAAAATATTCGGCTGCCGGTAGAAATTAGTAGGTGGGGGTTTTTTGGATCACCGATAACGAATCCAAGGTCAGATTTCCAAAATTTGTAACGTTGTATCCATTACAGTGGTTTAAAATTAAAAAAAAATTCAACATTTTCATGTAATACGATACCTGAAAGCTTTTAAATCGTTAACCACGAAGCGGAATTTTTTGCTCGAATTCAGAATTGGATATTAATATTTTTTCTGACGGCCAGCCCAAAGCCGCTCGTTTTCTCAAATCAATCATATAACAATGAGGAATTATTTCTCTTCTCTCGAACATCACGTCACGTAATTCATTTTACTCGTTCACTGCGCAAGTGATCCTTAATGTTTTTCGAATATCGGCGTTTTCCTCGTCTACAGCATATCCGCAGAGAATTGCGGGTTCGCCGACGATGAGAGACCGGCAAAGTCGGGAAGCAAGTAGTAAATACTCGGACGTCCGAGTTGCTGCAAGCAAGCGAGCGAGCAAGGGAACTCCAAACGCCTCAGTTTTTCGAAAAATTAGTTACCCCGGGATGTAATTTATAATCGTAAAGTACAGATAGCCAGGTGTAGCTACGCGTGGAGTCTGGTATTGGTAATATGTAAATCGTTTTTCACCTCCCCGCAGCATCTCGATACTGGTCTGCTAACGCGTTGCATTTATACGCCGGCGGTGAGTTGCGATCTCGAGTTTCTTGTTCTCCGCAATACTACGCCATATGCCTAAAGGCGTATCACCGTGCACACCGTACGATGCACTTTCCGTATGCATGCATGCATGCATGCATGCATGCACGCACGCACGGCCCGGGATATTTGCCGTGGTTACTTATACACTAATATCCGCAATCTAAATCTACTTGGCATCGCTTCGTTACTCTATACGTAGGTAGGTACGTGTACACGTGTACGCACATGCACATGCATTGCATACATACGTAACGTGCTCACAGCCGTGTGCGTGCAAAAAGTTTAGCGATGCTGAGCGACCAGGCGAAAGAATATAAAGAGCTGTGTAATACAAGTATAGAGATTGTGATTTTTGTTACACGTTTATTATGGTCTGTTCTTAAAACTTTTTCGTCTCATTTTCTCAGTCAGTGTAGCCGTAGGGTGAGGCAATAGGCTTTTTTCGATCTAGTCGATTCTTTTTCTCATTGGCTCGCGACGAGGAAACTTGTCGGTGTGCGGTCTTTGAGTTAATTTATTATAGGGTCGTCGTTTGAGCTTGAAATTTTGGAGATCACTTGCACCTAGTTTATTATTACAAAAAGTGAATTTTCATCTATACGATACGGTATCTATATTGGCAGAAACGAATTCAGGGTGATACATTGTCATGTATAAAAGTATGAACGGATGGAAAAGTAGCTGAAATTCCGGCATTTATATCTCGACATGAAATTGTTCAATTCGATCACGATTTTTATTTTTTTTTCTCGAAAGTATGCAGATCGCGCTTCATTCAGATTTCATTTTAATTGGAATTCATTAAGTGTTTCAAACGATTTGCTTTAAATTTGGAGACCCGAGACAGCATTTGTAGATAGTTTATCCTTTTCACCACGATTAAATTTTTTGTTTTTTTTTTAACAACGTACGACAAACCAGATCACTGTTTGGAATTGAAATTTGATTTTTCAAGGAAAATTAACAACGTTTTTTTATTCAACAACCGAAATTGATGAATAAAAATAAGTGGGATTGTGGCAAATAGAATCAACTATTCAAGAATAATCTCTGCAAATTTGAAGCACGTGAATGGATTGCACTCGTTTTTAAGATATAACTTTTTTATTCAGAATAACTGTAAGGAATTTTCCTCCAATCCGAAACCTCGAATTCCTAATAACGGGATTCGCCATTTTGGATCATGTGAATCCGATCTCAGATTCGTGATTAGCCGCTCAAAAAACCTCACGGTACCAATTTCCATTCAAATCCAATCAGCCATTCTCAAGACATCATAATTTTCATTTCATTTTTTGGAATTTCGTTATTCAAATAATTCAAAAAGCACTGAATAAGTTCAAAGTTTGGAAAAGCCGCGTCGATTGAAACGAAAATCATTGAAATCCGGTAACTCGTTCTCGCAATATCGTCGGACAAAACAATTGATCACTGACATCCATGAATAAGAAAACACAGGCAATTTCTTGAACGCTAAAAACTTGATAAAAAAAAAATCAATTCTACCCGACTAGCATACATATCAGATAAATTATAAAACTTTCGTAAATTTTACAATTACTCACACAACGATAATATTGGTCGGATATTAAACAATGTCAGAGAAATTAGCTTCAGGGAGGTAAAGAGTATTACGGCGATAATCGCGCGACCGTAACGCGAAGATCGGAAAAGATAAGATTAGACAAGAGCTGCGAGCGTTGTGAATACGAAAGAGCCGAGCTGCAGGCAATGCGTAGAATCTCCGAGAGGCGTCTTCCCGGCAAAAACATGCAAGATGTAAGATGCGTGGCATATGAGGATGCGAACTAGCAAGCTTCGCGATTTCCATACATAATACGCGTTCCCTAGTTTCCTCCCGTTTCTATCATGTACAGCATCTGTTTCATATCCGCTCTGGGAGCTCCGGCACCATCGAGACTACGCCCTCCGGTACTCCGGAGGCCGGTAATGAGTTCTACACGCTTCGTATTTTTCATTTCAAGCTGCAGGTGAGGTACAGACTTTTACACACACACACACACACACACACACACACACACACACATATATATGTGGTATATATGTATGTAATATAAACCGAGGTACGTATATTCTGCACCCACTGCAGGACTGCTTTGCATTCTCCATCGGCAAACGTGCGCGTCGAGAAGAGATTGAAAGAAAAGAGAAGGAAAAAAACAAAAAAAATATCAATAAATAAAAATAAACCCGACTGTTAGACACCCGCTGTAAAACACAATTTGCATATTTGTTTTATTCGATTGGTGTATAATAATAAGACCGCCTTAAGGGCTGAGGGATTAGTCCGGTGTATAAAAAATGCCGCGTGTATATGGAAAACAATGAGAGAGATTAGCAGTTACAGTTACCAGTCGAAGGAGTTACGAGTTACAAGCATAGTAATTGGTAGCGAGCGTAGGCGGCTCATTAATACCTGCAGTAGAACGCGATGTGCAGTCTGCAGTCTGCATGCAGTGCAATGCAGCATCGCGTTATATATATAAACATGTATAAGATACAAACGTACGCAATGTATCACCAATACTTTTCTTCGAGGTCGCGTATCTTTTTGGCCTCTGGGGATTTGTTCCGGGAGATTTGAGCAGGAGATTATCATTCCGGGACATTGTTTATAGACACGCGTTATTAAAGCTTTACAATAAAGGTATATACCACTTAATTTATACTTTTTCATGCACGATCGAATTGGTAAGTTAATTGATAACCGATCGATTGATTTAAAAGAAGTTATACCTATATATCTACAAGCAACGTGACAGTGATTATTATATTATACTTCCTGGGTCGCCTCCCCCCCTTTATCGTCTTCTTCGCCGCAAAAAATCCGCAATGATTATACCGAACGAACGTGTTCGGATTTGCCACTTGTATTTTCTCCGATTTGTCAAAGCTGACTGATCGGTATGTCAGTTCCCTTGTAATCAAAGCCAGCGTCAGATCGATACGTTGAATAAAGGATAGGAAAAAGGGATACAGAGCAGAAAACCGAACGGCCCGAGGGCAAGTATATGTGTATACATATATATTGAGATATAATATACAAGTATTGCCGCGTCGCGCTGTCGGTGTATTAATTGGTTTAATAAGGAAAGGATAGCGATAAGTGGAGTGCGCCTCCGTTCGATATATGTATAAGCGCCCGGGACGGCGGGCAGAAATCATACCTTCGCATCTCTGCCATCTGAATATTGCCATGCTCGGTATATGTCGTTATTTTTAAAACTCGTCTTACTCCACAGCGCAGGAAAATATCTGAACGAAGGATCAAATCGGAGCGAAAAGGAGTCTGTATATGTATATATATAACGTATAGTTTATCAGCAGAGAAGTTTTACGAAAATAGATCGATGAAAAATCGTTGAAACCTTGATTCGAGGCATGGAAAGAAGTAAAGGGATGGAAAAAAATTATTTAAAAAACGTGTCAACGAAAAGTTAACGAAAAATCATAAGTGAGCTTGATCCGTTAAAGTCAATGTCTCATTTTTCGAATTTCTTATACACCCGCAATCAATTATCGTCATTCTTCCGTACTATTTTTACCAATGAAAAGTATCGAACGCAACTCAAACCCGTTACTATAAAAGGACGTTTGAATTTGCTCCAGGTGCCGACAGATCCAGTCATTCAGACAGGCGTCAAGAAAATATTGCCACACGCGAGTGGCATAAGAATTATGACAATTATTATAAACTGCACATACCCGCTTGTACGAGCGGTGATCAGTAATTTGAGAAAATCGAACCGAGATAATAACGCTTATTAATCTAATAAGAAGACGGCACACGGTACAACTTCTTTTTAGCCCTCCGCGGTTTCATTTCTTTAACTTTTTCAAAATTGCGTGATGATTTACGGACATATTTGAGAGTGGGAAAAAATAACCTCAAAATTCGCCGTTAATTGTTTTGGAAAGAAATAGCTTTGAAAAGAGTTTGATGATTGATTTGGGTTTGTTTCCGGGAGTTTTCGAAGCGTGGATGATTCTGCAAGAAGGGCGCGAGAAGTGGGCAAGGTGATACCGAGAAAATACAACTGCCATGAATCAAACGTTAGAGCGAAACAAAGTTCTATGCAAATTATCAGGATGCCATATAACTTATCCTACCACTTGACGTTAACCGGGGTTCTTCTTACCGAGGGATTCTTTGAGTAGTCCGTTCTCCGCAGAAACAGATTGCAAACTTCAGTTTCGCACGCGGAATACGTACACTTGGCTGCCGTGATTCTGAAGCAGTTAATTTTTTCGATGATTCTGTTCCGTTGGGAATACCGATTATTCAAAAACCGCCCGCAGCGCCACCGCCGGCCGACCACGAAACAGGCCGCATCTTTGTAAACGTAATATAACCCATGACTATGGAGGGTAGAGGTCATGGACCTATTATATAGCAAGGTGGACTATCTCCGTGTATAGAAAGTGTCCGTAAAGTAGAGGGAAATAAAGATGGCGTTGCTGCAGCGAAAGTTCCACAAAGCGCCAATCAGAGTCTTTCCCTTATTGCTTATGAGCGCTTTTTCATTTGAAAATCCATATCCTCCATACCCATTTTGTATTTTTGGGTTAGATTCGACGGTCACGGATCATGTTGTGTTTACAAAGATTGAGCCTGTTTCGTACCCGGCCAACGGTGGCGCTGCGGGCTGATTCTGCATTGCCAACGTAACAGCGCGACGAAAAAACATTAACCGTCTCAGAATCAGTGCGGCCAAATGTACCTACACCCCGGCACACACATGCCACAGGTAACACAGGTAGGTGTGGTACGTAGGCAAACCGAGTTTCACTGCTGAACTGCAGCCTCGACTATAGGCTGTCATGTTTATTCGATTCTGTATTTGGTCTATGTTTTCGCGCGCGGCAGCTGCACACCTCCTCAACTATACCTGTATGTACCAACAATTTAACGTTACACGAATCCCAACGAAACTTGTATGCGGCTTTGAATGCTTCTACATATACATGCCCAGCGTACTTGAGAGGGTGAGAAATTCCATCGTTGCTCAACTTGTGTATATTCAAACCGACGAAAGAGGAGTTATATTACAGTGCACTTTCGTAAATACCAAGCGCATAAAGCGGATCACAAATTTTAGCAAACGCAGTACAGCGAGCAATAATTTCAAATTTTAAAACAGTAAAAGTTACATTACAGAAATGAATTTACTTCATGAGCAAACACTCCGTACATCAGAATTTAGAAGAAAAAAACTAAATACAAAAAACATACCGCTTTGTGGAATCTGAAATTCCCTGACTTTTCCAGAAATTCATCATGAAGATACCATTTTTCCAGTAAACTTTCAAGAAATATGCCGCTGATTAATGATAATTTTTTTTAACATTAATACTAATACCTTCAATATTACCTACTAACTATCGTACTAACTATCTATTTACAAACAACAGAATGCGATTTTCAACATGAAAAAAAACGAAACAAGGTTTGCTATTAAGCAATATAGATAGAATGTATGAAGTGGTTCAACGAAACATAATTTCGACTGCATTTTTGCTTCGCCTTAAGATCAATAGTAATTTGCACAAGAACGAGTTTATTTCTTCGACAGACTCAAAATTCCAGTCTTATTTTCGAACTTCCCTGTCTTTTCCCTGCTGTAAAAAATTCCCTGAGTTTGCCCAGTTTTCCCTATCTGTGTAAACCCTGAATTAACGATAAATCGAGAAATTAGTAAAATTGTAGGAAAAGGAGAAGAGAAAGTTAAAAAATCTAAGAATCGCTTCTGATTTTCCCGATCAGGGAAGATTTTTTGTGTTTTCATCATTGCAGTGCCAGACTGTTCAAGTTCAGTAAATCATCGAGTTTTTAAAAATAATCCCTAAAATTGGAGTTATGAAAATCTGATAGGAGGAAAGATGAGTTAAAAGTCTTTTCGCTCCCGAGACAGAATTCCAAATTGCTATAATATGTAACAATCCATATTGTTTTCATAAATTTATTATGTTTGGAGTACCAATCTGACACAATTGTTTTCCAAGTCGTAAATTTGCCGAATAATATGCCATTATTGTTGCGTTTTGTATCCTTTTATAGTCATAATTATGCTTGAAAGACGATTTACGGGTTATATAATAGTATGAATAATAGCCCCTTTAAAATTGCGAAGCATTCGCTACCGTGCGAAATATTTCGTGCGCGTTGACTATTTATAAATCAATAACAATCGAATAAACTAAATGGCCTGATTTGAATCTGAGCCTTACTTCAGGACAAACTTGAGCTTACCAAAGCAAAAAATTCATGTAGAAAACTACGACAAGGAGCTCATCGGCCTAGCATCGAAAATAAAAGGATTGCAACTTATTATGTTTTTTCACAATTAGTTACTCACTCAGACGACGAGAGCTTCCGTTTTCGGTCACCTTGGTGGGCGGGGCTATGGTTTTTACCTTCAATCAAAGCCTGATGCTCCGCGTATTTTTGCAGCCGTATATTTTGATTCGCGAAATTGTGTTTATTCACCGCGCTGGACTGATCTCGTCGATTTAAACCAACGTAGGCCGTTGTGTCTGTCAACCAAGACACGTAGATGCCACCTGAAATCATCCGAATTTTGTCAATTAACACTTAATAAAAACAATCAATTTCAAAATACAATATACCATCGTTTTCGTAGATGAATATTATAAAGATTTCAAACTCTACTCACCGAAAGGGCTAAACAGCTGAGAGATGTCGCTGAGTTTCCATTCTTTTGGGAAAGTAATATGGAAAACATGGTCTCTCCGTGGATTGGCTGTAAATTTTATCAAAGTTGTGAACAAAACGCAAGAATTACGATCCAAGTAGGACGTTAGGGTTAAAAATACTTACGATCTTTTCCAGTCAAGTCTATATAAGGGAAATCCTTTAACCTTGTTATGAGCAGCCTGAAATTAAAAAAAAAAAAAAAAAAAAAACACGTTTAGACCTTGATATTTAACCCTTGACCTTAATCATAGCCAAAATATCATTAAATACATCAAATACTTACTTGTTTATGAACGGATTCAACAGAGGCGAGTCCGGCAGCACAACGGAAATCTCGGGAGTCTGTAACGTGCCTACGAAACAGATGAAAATGGATCGATAAGGTGACTGTATATTACCATTTTGCTGAAGAAACATAATCAATTTCACAGACTATTCGAAAAATGAATGGTTTGCTGATACTAGTATGATAAGAAGTGAAAAAAACGCTTGACTACATTTTACCTAGGTAATTGGACAGCGAAATAAAGCACAATCCAGTTATATAAGCATCGTAGCCAGCTTCGTGATACTTCTCGACTGAAGAGGTGTAACTGCGATCTGGAACGACATCCACTTCTGGTATACAGTAGGGCGATTTGCTCACAGTTTCGTGTAAAGCGTTCAATACCGAACATGGAATGCTTTCTTTGAATTGTGATGACTGACACATTATTTTAGTGTCCAATAACCTGCGAGCAAAAGTGCATGTTGTAAAATTTGCATCTCGAGCTTGACATAATTATATAACAGACTTTACTCACTTTGGAAACAGGCAGTGAACAAGCGATTTGAATTCATGATAACTTTCTGGAAGGGTTGAGAAAAACTGATGGACTATGTGGCAGAGATCTAGCAACATATTGTGACCAACAATCAGTTTCCCCTATAAAAAAGTCAAACGGTCAAGTAAGTTAAGTTTTATGCACTGTTTGTACAACAATACGGTTTTTCAAACATGTACAAGAAATGAGAGAATATTTTAATTTTATGTATATACTTTTTGAACTTACAGAATCGGAAATTTTTCTCAACAAAGCACTCAAGCCCACTGCTTGTTTGATATCATTTTGTTCCTTCTCTTTCCGTTCCACCTCCTTCTTTTCTTCCTCTTCTTTACTTCCCATTTTTTGCACAACCAACCATTGTCCACTACTATCTGTTTTGCCCTCTAACCTGAGCTTGTTTGGCCATCGCATTCTTGCTTCCTGATGTATAATCCTCCTGATGAATGCGTTGCACCTATCAATTGTCAACTCTTCTGCCTCTGAGTTGTAAAAATCATTGATTCGGGTGCTGTAAGTCGAAGGAATGAATTAAGAAAGAGTCGAAATTTCAATATTCAAATAAAAATATCATTACAATTGCAGTACTATAAATTACCATATTTCCTCAATTTGCGGCCTGTCATCATCTGGGATGGGAATCAATTCAAGACCATCGTCCCTGGCTTTTTGCCTCTCTTCAAGTTTTTTACCAAGTTTATCTTCCTCGGCGCTAGTCAAATAAGGTATACCCTTATTGAACAGTTTGTTGAAATCAAATCCTCGATCAGCAAGAAACGACATAGAAGATGCCTGGCACATGAATCGACAGTCAGGAGCTGCACGATTCAAAGGTCTTGGAAATACATAAAAATTGTACGATTGCTGAATGTATCTATGACAAAAAATAATGAAAATTAGTAATCAGTGCTGAATTTGATGCTCTTCAAATGCACACAATCATTATCAATGTATAATAGTCATGTATAAGATAAAAACAATAATCAAATGCCTTATAAAATATTGAAACATACTTCTTTTTATCTGCGTCATAAGTAAAAATGGACAATCCAAATTGTACTAGCAAAAAGTCCATCGATCCTGATCTAAGCTTGGCATAGTACTGAGCAGGTGTGTCAAAGGCGCTGGTATCAGGTCCAGAATTTAATCCTGTAAACTCTCCATCGATAGCTAAGAAGGATGCATTTTCAATAACGCTGTCCAAATCATCAAGAACATTCTGAAAATCTGATGAATAAACAAAAGAAATATAAGTAATTTGTTCAACAAAAATTTCGGGCTAAATTACATTCACAGAGAACATATAATACATCAATTCAGTCTCAACAATACAACTTCAACGGAGATACTTTCATTGGTAAATTGAATCGGCAAACGAGGAACTGAATCAAGTGGTTATAATCTAGTGAAAATAACAGTACATACTCATAAATTATACACGTTACATGTAGGTTGACCTAAAAAAATATAAATAGGAATAGCTGTTATTAAACGGTCTCGCAGTAATGATCGTACCATCATTGTTACGGTTCTCGAGAGAAATTCAACTTTCATTCATGAATTTGTGATTTGCACGAACAGTAGGCGTCCCAAGTTATTTTGTTGACACTATTTATTTTGACATGTGCCCTAGTTTATAACCTAAAATCCGACCATGATATCGCCGTGCGATTTATGCAATGCGTAATTTTACACTAGGAAAAATTCACCGTCAATAATTTTCGTACTGAGAATACGATTACTCTGCCAACCGCGTAGAGGTCAGTTAATCATTATTAACGTGATAAGTACTCACTTGCGCGTGTTACCTCCATCCTATGTATTATTCGCTACGGTTGTTTATGTACTCAGTTATACGGATTACGGTTGCCTCGGTGGGGACACCTACAAACCCACACAGTCAGTGATCAGCAGAAAACGGCAGCATGGAATGTCGGCCACCACACATTTATCCGACAGACGAAAACACCACCTACACGCTGTGGAAATCTTAGCCTTCATTTGACTCTGGTAGTAAGCGTGGGAGAAACTGGCACACAGATGCCTGTGTCAGCAATCTCGATCCGGCGCACAGTTCAAATATAATGTCTTGTTGTTATCATAAAGTTAATAAAAGTTTTCTTACCTTCATACCTATAATTCTCTTGAATTTCATGTGTCAACAAAAATAGGCCTGTTACTGGAATAGATAACCAGATAAATACCTACAACGGTAACTCGATCGAAACTATTTCATTGGCTAATCATTTTAATGCGATGAGTCATAACGGAGCGGTATCTCTGTGAAACCGCTGAAATATTTTTTCGACTTTGCCAATTTTTGTACACGATTTCATCAACAATATACCGCCATAAAATTTAATCGAAACAAAGAATATAGTGCGTACTTACAATGAAGTAATGTAATTTACTTTTTTAGAGTTGACAGTTTGAAATTTCGCGCCTCATCGACGACCGAGTTACTGTCAATCCCATTATCCAAGCCCGGTGACCAGAGAACTCACCTTTCAATAATTCCTTTAACAACGTACAAATTGGTTATAAATAATTCTATATGGCATCGCTTACACAGTTTACCTCTGAAACAGCAAAAGGTATTAATTTTTATACAATGTAATGTAATACACATTGGGTCGAACATGTAACCTATGAAATATGTAAAATAGCCAAATTTTACTTCTCAGAAACAAGTAGAAATAATCGAATATTTAGTCATGAAAATTTGTGAATCCTAATTTCTTTACGTTATTTAGCTGCATTAACAGATATTCTTGCGGCGTTGAATTCACCAGACAATGTACAAAAAATAACCGAAGCTAAAGAAAATTCTGGGAACGAAATGCTGAAGATGATGCAGTTTGTTTTTCCAATTGTCACGCAAATTCAAATGGATGTTATTAAAAATTACGGTTTCCCCGAAGGAAGAGAAGGTCAGGTATAAGTACCTCTTACCCTACGCAGTCCGAACCAATCAAAGAAACATATTAATTTTGAAGTGTTTCGTTCAGTAATAAGCTCACCTTTGTTACAGGTACCGTACAATTTGCGCAATTCATTAGGACCCTCGAACGCGATGATCCTGAGATTGCGCAGCTTCATGGTCAAGTTCGTGCATATTTTTTACCACCTGTAACTATAAGTTCGTCAACAGAGGCATCGCTTTAAAATTATCTTTCATATTTTTAAATGCCAAAAGTATTCGCTGATAAAATTCACAGGAAGGTATTTGGTATTCGCAATTATTAATCAAATTATATTATAGATACATATTAACTAGGAACGGATTATAATTATAGAACTATTTATAATATACATGTATAAAGCATTTATTAATTTTAAGGCAAGTTTTTGTGGGATCCCCTATTCATATTGTTAAGTATAAATTATTACATTTTCTTTTTCACAAATGTAGAATTGTATTGTATCGTACAAGTATAACTTAATAAATTACTTTTCATCAGATTTATAATTGTTTCCGGTTGAAGAACCTGATAAAGAAAATATTGTTCATTTCTAAAATGGAATCCGCAAACTTATCTCTACATTTTTTTAAGTCTGAGTAACTTCACTGAATATTTTAATTTATACTAGACGAAACATTTTTACAACATCAATTCGACGACTATCAATTTGGATGAAAAAATATACATGAGCTATCTGTTCAAGTCTGTTTTTGTTTAATTATATTTAGAATCATTCCTACAAGCGATCTGAAGTTATGTTATTGATAGACTCCAAATAAACTTAACTTTACTTACAGAAAATACAAACAAGCGTCTGTGAATCCGACATTGCTAATAATTAAATGATTAATTCCAATCAAATCACAAGAGAAAATCTATTTTCGACCGTTACACAGTTCACTGGGTGTTATAAAAGTATTTCAAAACGGTTTTATCAAAACAGTACATTCATAAATGACGAGCCGCTTAAAGTTAAATTAGATTGTAACGCACAGAATACCCTTAGCTATCTGTACATGCAAAAATCCAAATATACACTTAAACAACATAGTAGTGGTTAGCTTTAGGAATTGGTAAACCGTGATTAATTTACTTTATTGCATTTTCAACCAATGATTCGTAGTTTTTTTTTTTTTTTTTATTATTTAGAATCGTCCGTTTAGTCTTCGAATCTACAATGAACGTTGGGCAGTATGATGAAACACCTTCCACTGTATGATTTGCATATTCGGACGTATAGTAAACACTGTGTTCGTATTTAAATTTATGATATATTTTTCGTGAATTAAACTTCATCGGTAGTTCATATTTGATGTAAAAATCAAATATGAAACACTACAATTATTATTTGCATTTTTACACTCAAATCTTTACCTATACAGGTTGAATTGCAGCAAGCTCCAATGATAGATTGAGCCCAGTTGAATTACTGCTTTACAGTAAACCAGATGAGTGATCAAACGAATCATATTGAAGCAATGAACTGACATAGGAATAAGATTTCGAAGGCATAGTATAAGAACCTCGTTTTCGTTACTGAACATTTTGATTCTCTTACTTTACTGATATTAAACTATCAAAACCTTACTTCGATAACGACATTGACGTTGCTCCAATGTGGTTTGCCTGATCACTTGTTTGATTGACAGCCCCTACTGACCAAGTAAGCTTCTCATGTTCTCGGCATTTAAAGTACCTCAATGAAATGAACATTTTAGGAGAGAGCTTGATGTAAGACGGTTAAAATAAATGTGTTCTACTTTTTTTAATTTGCCATCAAACAATTTGCACCGAACATCCCAAAACCAAAAATTAATCGGATTATTTTTCTGGTTCTGTGTAAGAATATTCAGTCCAAGACACGGAAAAATGTAAGGGATGTGCTATTTTTGAAAAATTTGCATCTTGTACAATTTTTTGAATCCAGATCTGAATATATCTCGTCCTAATGGTTCAAGCACTTCCAACGATCGCTTGACTGAAATCTTTGATACGACTCTTTAGTGACAAGATGAAACAAAGCGTAGAGCTCTTCTTTGAGAATACATCAATATTGTTTTTTCACCTGACTAATATCAAATCACCTTGAATAATAATAAACTCAGAGCAATGATAAGAAGTAATAGAAAAATTATATAGCTAGGAAAACAAAAGTAAAATTAAAAACTTAACGCGATTTTTTTCGTTTATTTAATGGTAATGGTAGTGATAGTGATAATATTAATATTAATAATCATAATAATAATAAATATAATAATAGTTATACTCATATAATATAGTCTACTAAAATATTTTATAGGTAATATTCAAATTTCATTTCCAATATCCATTTTCATTAATAATTCCATCGCACTGCACTTTGATCATCAACCCAAACAAGCTAATTAAAATATGCTTCTCTTATCCACATAAAAATGAATTCACACAGTGAAAATGTACATTGACATTTAAATCAATCTTCTTGAAACACTTCCCATACCTTACAGTACATGTACCAATATCTTATATTGCACGTTGAATTTGAAAATTTTATTGATCAGGATACATATAATGAAACCTTGGCACAGCTATATTTTTGATTCGTAATTGATTGGTCGTCCATTTCTTTATATTCCCTAAATAGTTGACAGTGCTACGGAACTACTAAATTAACTGGAATTTTTGTAGCACAATTGATTTAATCTGCAATTTTACTAAATTATACGAGAATTGGCGTTGTTAGAGAAAAAATTGGTAATAGGCGAATGCATTTTATCGTAATGGTATCTCATAGAAAACTATTCAAATTCGCATCAAAAAATTTTCGATACGCTCATTTGCAATGCGTCCGATGGTTAGATTATATAAATACTTTCACACCCGTCTTTCCTTGAACGACAGCTTCATTTTTATGTGAACAACAATTTTCATCACTAGCAAAACTCACCAATAAAATGTACAATCGTATAATTATTATTATTTAGTTAATCTTAAATATAAAGTAGCAACCAAAACAGATTATTATACCTGCACCAATTGATTGATCGAGTAGTAGTATTAAGCTCACCCAATTTCAAAGATTACAGGTGAACGATATACATATAGTTTACAATGTGTAGATTTGAGAATTCAAATCTGGAGACTGGTATTTCAAGGGTTATCTTTGTATTCAATTTTATGAAATATACAAGCGATGTTTTTGTAAAAGATTCTAACAAAAAAGTATTCTGTTATAAATAAAGCGTAGAACAAATTTAAATTCAATTCGTATAGGTATAATACACATTTTCAATTATTAAATGCAAAATAAAACATATCCTGGTCACTTCACATTAAAAACATTCAACACAATAAATACTGTTCAAGTTTCATGCGTTTTAAAGAATATAACCAAAAAATGATACACCATCTATAGTTCACAGACATCGATTCTTTTGCAAAAACACCGATTCTACAAAGCAAAATGACAATGCATTAAATCATATTTTACCTTAAATAATTATACAAACAAGGTTTTGAGAGATTAACACGCAATAACATATTTACACTTTTCATTCTTTTTTTCCTACATGTCGAGGTAAAATTGTGAATCTCATAAATGAGAAATAAATTAGTTAGATTTACTTTGTATTGTATTGTTTTCCTTCATATTATTACTTATATATTTTTAATTTTTTTCGTTATTATTTGTTTTATGTTTGTGAAAGTAGGCCAAGTTCAATAGTAAATCCAAAGATGGACAAATGAATAATCTTCTTTATTCGTTCTTCGATTACAAGGCTACTTACTTTTAGATATGAATTGAATTGTAAAAATTACCGAAGTTCTTAAAGACTACAGTACAATTGACAAATGTGTGTCTAACCGCTGAACTTGGGCTTTCACAAACGGATAAAATTTTGTCAGGACAGGACAGATTATATGACCCTATTATGTTAGTTCAGTTGGATATTTTTACATACCACACTTTGCAATATATTCTCCTAAACATTTTTCTCATTCAATTAATAAATCCTTATGAACAAATTGCAAAGAAGTAGGTAAATACTCATTTTATTCCCAAAAAAGCAAATGTATATATGTATATATATAGGTGTATATTTGACGGATGAATGATAAAAAATTTGTCGAAGCCCTAAATAAGGATCACCCTAATATGTGTATATGTATGTATGGATGTGTGTGTGTGTGTGTATATATATATAAATAAATATGTATACACACACACGTACTTATGCATAAACCTCAGACTGTTTGTAAAATAAATATTTCAGTTCAATTCTACAACCCGTTACTACATTAAATCATTTCGTAACATTATATACCTGGGCTTCCCAATTTATATTTCAAAATTGAAGATAATTCATTGCTCTGGAGAGTCGATTTTTTTTTTATCTTATATTTGCTAACTTATATCAAGTCATTTGCTAAAAAATTCTTCAGTTTCAAATCTGCATGGTATTAATTACACCCATGTATACCAAACACCAATAGAAAAAAAAGTTACAATTATCATATGCGTAACAATTCTGAGAATGAAGAAAAACAAATGTTCATTATTTTTTCGATCCGTAACAACGGTTCAAACCAGAAGTATTTATAATAAAAAAAATTGATTCTTCAACAGTGATAATTTCACCGAGGTTTGGGATAAAATGAATAACATTGAAAAAAAAAACACCTCCTTCTGAACTACAATTGACACGATGCAGACTTGATCACGTGTATTAAAATATCAATCATCTCTCCCATATCTGTACCATAATATTGTAAAAGCATATAAACTTGGCATTACGTTTTCCAAATTCGTCTCCTTGTTCCACGCCTAAAATGATTCAATAGTGTTATTTTATAAGGTAATCTTCTTATTATAACACTACTCACTAGATGCAATTGACATCCTTCATTACTACAAAATATTACTGAATTGACGAATATCGCGACTGATTATGAATACTGAATAAAGTTATCAAATGAGTTTATTGAGTATAAATCAAAAACAATCAGTCATGTTGTACCAATTCGAACAGTAATACCAGGTTATAATAATAATAACCTGTCTTTTCACGATCAAATTATGTCAATGCATAACAGTATATGATTTGAGAAAATTTGAATAACGTTGCGCCCGAAATTTTATGCTTGACGAAGTAAATTCAGTTCGTTCTGACCTATCATACAATATATAAATCCATACCATACCTCATATTAAAACTTGTCTATAACCAAGCTCCTAATATTATTCTCAACTATTTTTTAGAATACGATGTGTTCGATCATTGGTTCATAATCATTAGATTCTCAGTTGCGCTACGAAAGAAATGGATTTGCTGCAGTGCCTGACCAGGGATCCTGTCGGATTTGATTAATTGTTGGACGAGGTGGTGGTGTCGCTGCAGCAAATGGATTTGCCAAATACGGTACCGTCACTGTAAAATGTATCGAAATTCGGACAATATTACACAAATGTACAAACTTGTTTTAAATTTCCTGGCAATTGAAGTAGGAAAGCAATTAAAAACTAAACGTTACAAACTAATTAATCAACTCATTGCACTGTATCCATAGGTGCAAAAACATATTGGGTAGCTTACAAATAATATGGCATATGCCCATTAACAAGCTTGTGGACTTTGAATAAAAATTCCACTTCTAGAACAACAGGATGCTAAGTACGTTGAAGAACAACAACTACTACGTATGCAAATTGACTATAAGTCAGAGGTAAGAAACTGGAAGGAAAATTTTCGTCTCAACACTTGAATCAATAAAGTTATATGTGAAATCGCTTATGTCCGCAAAGTTGTATAAACGAAACTGATTTACATTTAGCGACAGGAATTCAACATTCGTTTTCGAATAATCAGCGATTATGTGTAATACAAAACCTTTTCCATGCATCGTTCACCATGCATTAAATTGAACCAATATACTCACAAAGTTACTTCCAATGAAATGCTGTATGACAAGTGTTACATGTAAGTTGATAAAAATAGTATTGCTGACAAGCGTGAAAAACTTATAAAGGAATATAGGTCTCCTCGTGATTTCATATTGTTTATATTTTGTGATATTTAATTTCTGCATAGTATAGATTTTGAATATTTACATATTTTACTCAAAAATTGATCGTAATTTTTTTTCACCTAAAAGATACGGAATTTTATTCAGCATAATTAAATTTACTTGATTATCATAACTTTTCGACTGGTAGTAAAGATAAAGGTAAGATAGTAAATCAATTTTGTTGCTTTTAAATTGGTATCAAAAACCAGCACGTCATTAAAAACAAATTTTTACTAACCTGTAGGTGCCGGAGCAGGTGGTTTAACCGCAGTGGCACTAACAAGGTTGTCCAAATTAACAAGCGCCGAATTTTCGCCAAGGAATGATTGAGGAGTTTTCTTAACAGCTCCCGTACTTGCAGAAAGATTATCACTAAGGCCTCCGAGGTCAAACGGATCTGGCGACATCGCAGTTCCTAGCACTATTAAATTTGTAAAATAAATATGCAATACCTGTGAAGTTTTACAAAGAATTTCACAGGATATGTAATTTTTTTTTTAAATGCTCACTGTTATTGTTGACTCCGTTATTAGGTTGCGGACTAGTTCTCAGCTTGTCTCTGTTACTGATAACGTCAAATTCATCCAAATCTCCAAGCGGGCCGGCCACAGGGTTTTGTTGGTTTTGAGCACTAAATTCGTTAAATCCGCTTCCACTACCATTGAAACCATTAGTCTGACTGCTAAAGCCAATATTTGACGTAGGCAGATTGAAACCGATATTTTGGGGAGACTGAGCTGTAAATCCAATATTCTGAGTAAGGGTAGGATTATTAAAAGACGGTGACGGAGAAGCAAGGGCTGAGCCTTCGGCTCCGGGCGATGGAGCCCATGGATCCGCAGGACGAGGAGCAACTGTTGCTGGTGACACCACTGGAGCTCGCCAAGGATCCACTGCAGCAGCTAAAAATTAAGAAATGTTGTGTGCAATATAAAATAGAGAAGACTAAAATATTAAACAAACACAGTAAGCTGTTAATAGAGGAGATCTCTCAAAATTTTGAAACACGTGACGAAATGAAGATATGAAAGGCCATGGATGTAGTGATTCATTAGCGCAATGTCACCATTCAATGTTACTAAAATTTTTCAGTCACGTAAGCAAAGTACCACACGTATATGGATTATGAATCAGTACTTAGTTACATATTATGAAAAAATGGCATGAGGTAATATCAAGAATATCATTTGATTATTTACCTGACGACGCTGTCACCGAAATTTAATTATGATTTAAGACCATGCAAAAAAAAAAATCATATACATGTAATAATAGAAATCAGTATTTCAAGTAGGAACGAGGAATTGTTTATCTTAAATTACTTACTCGGTCTTTGTGGAGGAACTGGAGCCCACGGATCCACTGGAGGTGAAGCGCTACTTGTCGGTACACACCATGGATCAGTATGTGGCTAAGAAATTAGAAACACACCTGTATTTAGTCAACATTGAAATTGATTTAAAATTTCCTTTCCATGCACAGAAAAAAATCAGCTACTTGTAGATGAGCTTTACAGAAATAAAACAGATGTTTTTTTTAAATCCTTGATTATTAGAATCCTGTATCTCCTCTTTTACGCAAATTTAGAGACGTGAGCTCGCATAAGAGATCGCTTTATCCTTGAATAATTTCTCACAATCAAAATTATAGGGCTGAATGATTGGTCAATCAGCTATCAACATACCTCCATGCGGTAAAAATGAGATATGTCCAATGACTAACGTGCAGCATGCAAATGGTGCAATATTTTCATTGGATGAATGCGACATATTTAATTTACAACTTATTAGTGTCTAATAATTATTTCCTTACCTGAGGTCTCGGTGGAGGTGCTGCTGTAGGAACACCCCAAGGATCAACCTGAGCAGATGAGCCACTTGCCTCTCCTAAGTTTACATCGAGTAAGTCGAGTACGTGACTTTGCTTATCAGACGGAGGTGATCTGAAAGAAAGATTGCAAGCTTTCATCAAACAGTTTTCCCAAGGAAATTACAGAGTCACAGTTTTTTTTAACTACAACCTGTTTTTGCTGATACCTCTTTTCAAATGACTAATAAAATAATTGTGAGCTGATTTCACTCATTTACACTAACTTGAAATCTTGCTGACTCTGACTCAAAGCCAACTGTAATCTGACATCATCACTACGCCGTCTCTGCTCTTCTTGTTCAGCCTCTTCCCGAGACATTGCAAGAGCAAGTTGTAATTGGAGTTCTTCTTCGCCAACGGTTTGTGGTCTCGCCGCTTCCAGCTCAGCTGAATAATTAAAAGAAATAATTATAATTATTGAAAATGAACAAACTTGATATAATTAAATTCCAATTTTTTAAATTTTCATGAAGCAAAATGATACAGCCAAATTAAAACTTACGTTTGGATGCTGATTCTGAAAGTTGACATGGCTCCCAGTCTTGAAACTGAAATTTTATGAAAGATATAACAACGAAATGAAATAGAAATAATTAATTGTAGATATATACCTAATGATTGATTTCTAAGCTTACATCGCTACTCATCGGAGACATCGTATCTAATCCATCGCTGCCGAAACCACTCAGAGATTGTGCAAATCTTTCCTTTGCTTTCAATGCACGTGCTCTTTCGTTTCTCAACCGTTCATCGTCTTTCAATAATGCTACTAGCTGTTTAGCTTTCTCCCTTACATTAATTCCTTGATCCTTAGGTCCCTCCATGTATTGAAAATCTGTAAGTAATTAAAGTAATTAATAGTTAAAATGGTCTCAGTTTTTCTATCAAACAGTCGAAGCACATATGAGGCTGTTTTTTATTTATTGATTTTTTTTTTCTGCTCTGATCCATAATTGAAGAAGAGCTCACCTTTTAGAGTCTGGATAGAAAAGATGTTTTCCCTGCATTGATGAGCGACTTTTTCTGTGCCAGTTTTAATTAAATATTCCAGAAGAACTAATGCTTTGTAAACGTGCCTCCAATTCTTTCCATGATCATTAAGTCGTTTCCAGAGCATTTGCATTATCTCTGTAAATGCTACAACGTTGTAAGTCAGATCAGCTATTTCTGCCATCAGTGTACTGCTAGGACCCCATGGATCATTACTTGTGGCCTTGCGCACTGCTTTCTGTAAGATATCAAAGCGAAACATCCATTATTACCATGTTTTTCCTTTCAGCATTTCTGAATACGGAATATCATCTAAAATGTGTAGTATCTGATAAGCTTCAAAATAAAAGTATTCAAATAATTGAATTCTGATTACCTGCGCGTCACTATAGTTATGAGCAAGATTTTTGATGTCCCGTCGGATACCTGCCAGGTTTACCTGCATCACATCTTGGCCTTGTCTTCGCATCTAAAATGTTTCGCAAATATTAGCTATGAGTTGTTTTTTTTCTTTTTTTTTCTTAAAATATATGATACGTATTTGATAGGTGATAAGAGGTGAGACAAGGTAGGGCTAATTACGGAACAAAAAATACTCAAGTTCTGCGTTTGTTTTGCTTTTATGAAAAATAGAACATAACTTCTGGTCAAACACATATGTTTATGATATTAAATCTTTTAATAAAGAAATTACTCTCCTCGATATAAATACAAGGCCAACTGGTACAGGATGACGATAGTTGCACAATTAAATAATGCTTTTTGTAATATGTAAGACCCATCATTCACAGTGTATTTGACCTTGTTCGAGTACTACATTTGAATAATCAGTAGCATAGCGTTTAGATGTTATCATGGTTGAAATAAAAATTATTCTCGAGTTTCAAAACAACCCAAAACATGACGATGAGACAAATTGGACTGAAGCCATTTGTATTCTCAGAAATTGAAAATGAGGAAAATTTATATTATAATAAATGTGAAAGAAATTATTCACACACTTTTCCTACCATAGGCGAATATTCGAGCTTCCCAGTCTCATGATCAGATCGGTCATGAAAACCCATTCTTCGGGTAGGGATTATGTTATTCATACACGCAATATTCATTATTCAAATTAGTGAAATTCAACGAATGTATAATTTTTTATCAATGAATGACTTAAAACTCTAATGTGTTTCAAATAAAAGAAAGCTGTGCCTCGTAAGAGCAGGTAGACACATGGATGTTCTTCTTTAGAAGTATACTTAGCAACTGAGTGACCCCAAACGTTCTGCCAACGAGTGCGAATAACAGCACTGTTATAACGAGCTGAGTAAATATTGTCAGAGGCACAGCACACTTGATTGTGAATTATTACTCCAATGACGAAATTATCAAATGTTATTCGAATCTCTAGATATCGTGAGTTTGGAGTATAAGAACAGCTTGTATTAATTACTAATTACGAGCAAATATTCACGTTGCAAACAAAATTTCCAGTCCACTGAATATTAATTTCAAATTACGAAATTTGTAAAAGCAGAGCATACTTCTTTTATTTATAGACCCTAAAAATTCATGAGCTTACAGTTCGTTGCGCTGATTTGCTTTTCTCCAAATGTCTTTAATTTATAAAAGAATTATATTGTCAATTCGTGCCAAACATTCAACATTCATATGTACCATGCAAAAGTTTAATAAATTGTCCCTGACCTACTCCTGTTGGCGAAGGTCTTGTTAAGACATAAAGAGACTTACTGACTCACATAACTAACAAATAAAACTATAATAATTTATTTACAGATCTGATGAAGAAATCTCATATTTCTACATAGAAAAGTCTTTTTGTGAAATTTTTTGTCTGGTTGCGCATACGAACAGTATTTACTCCTCTTTCCTGTTATAATTGTAGCGAGCTGTCAAACTAAATTGACATGGAACACAAGAATATCATGTTATAATACCAACAGAAATTATATATTTCTATGAAATCGTGATGTTAAAAATACCAGGTA
The DNA here is from genome assembly GCF_021901455.1 of Neodiprion lecontei. Classification (NCBI taxonomy): domain Eukaryota; kingdom Metazoa; phylum Arthropoda; class Insecta; order Hymenoptera; family Diprionidae; genus Neodiprion; species Neodiprion lecontei. The sequence goes on along the minus strand of NC_060264.1, from coordinate 7,126,948 downwards.
TGACTGTCGCTTTATTTCAAAGTCTGAAGCGAAAAATGCAAACACTCAAATAAAATTATAAGAGATAAGAGGTACAAGGTAGGTAAGATGGCAATAGCGTCTGATACTTTCTAATCTGAGGTAATTGTAAAACCATACAAAGAGTAATTTAAGTCAGAAGTATGTGATTTTTAAATAATAAAAATACTTTTCATAAACAGTCACAATTGAAATTGAATAGTTTATTATTCAATTATACAGCTTTATTACTCAGAGCCTGGTGGCATTTTGCTAATTACGTATTTCGAAAAGTGTATTCAAAGGCAATACATGAAAGAACGAATGGCAGGCGCACGTTTAATTCAGGCTTAAAATATAACTTCATATCAAACGACCAAAAAGCAGGCGGATAATTTGTAAAATGTTAACTGAATGCATGAAAATTCTGTGATAAATTTTTGTGTTACTGTTGATTGGGCGAAGATTTAAAAACTATAAATAAAGATTTACTTACTTTGGTAAGTTCTTATTTTCGCGTCTCACTCTTACTAAATGTCCCCGCACAGCTGCAAGTAATTAGAAATTAGTACTGACAATGGTTGATTCACAAGTCTAGATTCTCCTATCACTTATTATCAGAAAGTGTATATTATCAGGTTCAGAGATCTAGATAGACTCCTAAGACAAAGAATTAAAATAAGGTTTAGGAGTAGGTGCCGCAGTAATATAATCACAAAATATAACATCACTGAGGCAAGTCGAGCATTAGAATCCTTCTTGTGTAACTCCATCGTTGTTTAAAAAAACTACGTACTTCTTTCCATTTATTGATTTGCTTTTATCCTTTGTTGATTGAATGCAATGCTACAATTAATTAGGCGAGTTCAAATATCTTGATTACTTAATCATCTTCGTCGATCTTTAAATACAAGTCTGCATGCTACATTTCTTCATTGATTAAAACGTAGAAATAATTGAAGACCTCTACGTCAGTCTGTTGTATTGAAGATTTTTCATCACACTCGATAAACAATGAAAGACTTATCTTATGACGCACTTGGTATACGTACACTCTTGGGCAAAAGTATGACTTTGAATGTGGAATTTAGTCTCAACAACGCCGAATATCACTATCTGACAAGTATTGTAATATACCGAGAAGGAACTTCTTCCTTAATTCTCAGAATTGTAATGAAATTTACATAAGATGCTGTATCATTATTTTGTTGAATTGTACATTCACACAATTTAGAGTATCATACATGGATTTAGATTTACAGTAGACAGAGGCTAAAGAAGAGTTCAACTGACAACGTATCACGATCCACAAATTAAGCTGATGTTGGTCAACGAGTGAGTTACTGTTATTCCAAAGTAGCATAAGCACTTGAAAGTTACGATTTTAGCATCAAAGACAGTGAAGCAGTTGGTGCAGAACTATTGCAACAGTATGAACTTGAGAGAAGTGGACTACTTTCTGTTAGATAAAATCCTGAGAACCCATACAAGCAAATCTAGTAAATATACTAATAAACATTACGTGAGTGTTCGTGTAAAAGATTTAAAATTGACTATTCAATTTCTACACTGCATCACAGCTCTGTTTGAACTAGAAAAGCACCAGTGAATTCCAAAAATAATTTCAACAGGTCTGTGGAATAATTCAATTGAAGAAAAAAATATATCATTTTAGCATACGAATGCAATCAATTGCTGATTTTTTTTAACATCCAAGGCATAATTGAAGAACATGAAGAGTAAATAAAGAGTTGCGCGTCACTTGTACTGAGGAAAAATACAAGTTTGCTTTGTTCTGCATGCTTTGAATGCCAAATATATTGGTCATTGCTATCACGTGAATAAAAGTACTTTGAAAAAAACAAGCGACTCTGGATCTAAGGCCAAAAATAAATGGAATAGTATTGTTATTGTTATTTTTCGGTCCAAACACGTCAGTTGAATTCAACTTTACACAGTCTAGCGGTAAAGTCAATTACATAGTCCGAAGTAAGGCTTCTCAAGTAAACGTAATATGGCTGAATGACCATGGAAATATTGATCTACTTCACGTTCAACTATTTCCCAGTAGACAAAATTCAGCACTTTCAGTTCGTTGATAACATAAGAAAAATTAAATCAGGTTCATAACGTTGCTGTGACGATACATTTGTAGGAAAAATAGTTATTTCATAATTTTAGGATTGCCTGAAATCAAGCAAACTATCGTAACGCCGAATATACTTGTACTTTGGAAATCAAATTAATTCATAGTCATCGTGGAATTGCGAAACTATGATTTCTGTTTCAATATTTCATTACATTGATGTCACTAAATTCAACCTTGTAAGCATAATGTAAAAAAATTAGTTGCGGACATTATCTGACGGTACAGACACGGCACCTATTATTGTTACATTTTTTACATTTCTTTTTATGTCATTTATTTCGCCGTTCTATGTTGGGATAAAGACACTATTGATAACAGAGCATTCCAGTTATCTCGGTTGACAGGGCTTAACATAAGCTTGAAAGTAAGCAGTATGTTATGATCTCACAAATTTCACAGAGTGACTCATTTTTCGAAAAACAGTCTCATTTCCATCTTGTTTTCGGGATAGTGTGTTTTATCAAGTAATTAAAGGAAACGTCGCCTAATTGACGATGGTCTGTTGTTGCTTAGTGACATTTGTAGAATTTCCGTCTCAAGATTTTTGTCAGGGCAGCTTCTACCAATGATTCATTATTTCATTGGAACAGTGTGACTAAGGAAGTGGTTTAAAAAAATAACCATCATCATACGTAATTGATGGCAAAAGAAGTGACAAGAGAACGTTTAAAAATAAATAAAGTACGAACTTTACAGTAGAGAATATTGGAGGCAACAGCAAATGATGCACGGAATTTAAAGTAATAAATTTTTCAGTATCTGGCGTAAATACGATTGGAAAATAATGTAATAGAAATATTGGGTAAACCGTTGAAGTAATGTTTCGACGAAGGCATGCTCTGAATGATCAGACACTTGTCCTTGTACGAACATTCCTAAACATGTACATACACACACTCCTTGCTCGCACTCCACACACACACACACACACACACACACACACACACACACACACACACACACACACACACGCACACACACACACACACACACACACACACACACACACAAGTTTTCAACAAATTTCAATGCTGGATACGTACGCATTAGTGACGTTTACTATCCTTACTAAGTAGTGGTACTACTACTACTAGTACTACTAAAAAAAACGGGATATGTCAGAAACTAGTTTGACGTTTGTAATTTTCTTGGTTATACCCAATGGGGGTGTCAGAGGTAGACTGAACGTTTAGTAATTCGATGATAATCATCGTGGGGTTAAAAATTATGTTCTGGAAACGTACAGCATGTTTATCAAAATATTTTGGTAGAGACACACGATATTGTATACGCAGGCGAAAGTACGCTCGGCCCAAAATCTATTGGAAAGAGCACCGAGGGAGTGCATTGGACTCACTAAAGAAACATTCTAGGTCCCGTCATAACATTGCGTGTCAAACGGGCGGTGTTGTTACACAGATCGTTGATAATGAACAACTGAATATTCCGCATTGCTTACCTCGTTAGATACTTAAAATTTTACACAGAACTTAGAATGAAAATGATGAGAAAACAACATAAGAGGTAAATTATCACAAGTTCATTCACAAGCACTCTGACGAATCAGCAACTATGAACCAAGATGGCCGCTCTTTCCGTCTAGCCGTTCCTCCTGTCTACGATAAGTCATCTGTCAACTCTCCTACGCTTGCCACGGACTTTTTACAGCATTCACGAGGTATTACTTAATAGTAATCGGAAAATTTACAGTCTAACAGACGCTTTGAATACTCAAGTCGACTGGTTTGATGTCCGATGAGAAAAACGTCGAGTCAGGGACGAATTGTTGAAAATTGCACCAAGCACGTGTCATAACTCGGAGGTTTTGGCGCGTATTTGTAGAGTGTGCTTGTCGGTCACGAGTTCTCGAGCCCCGATAAAATGGTCCATTATTTACGTATCATTTTTTTTCAGATTAAATCTGCCTTAAACGATTCTAGATCAAATGACCGCTAAGAAAGTCTTCTCCCTTGTTTTCGTGCGAAATGCATCTGAAATATTGCTCGGCATGAAGAAACGCGGTTTCGGACAAGGAAAGTGGAACGGGTTTGGCGGCAAAATTGAACCCGGTGAGACGATACCTGAAGGCGCTGTGCGGTGAGAATTTCCTCTACTTTCTGTTTATTACGTATTTCTGTAATTAAACATGTAGGTTGATTCATAATTCAAATTAACAATATGATTTTCGTTCAACAACTTTGTATATTTAACTATAATAGCGTGACAATTAACAATAGTTTATGAGATACAATTCAGTTACAATTAAATGTTAGTCATAAATCAGAATCCGTTCAATTAAATTGAAATAAAATTTTAAGAATAACATGAAAACAATCTTAAGAGATCACTTCTCTTTCTTTACGTTTATCGTGATAACTTAATCGAGAACAATTTAATTTAAAACGCTATTTAATACTCACAGAGAATTGCAAGAGGAGTGCGGATTGATTGCGAAAGAACTGAAGAATGTTGGCCTGCTTGAATTTAAATTCGAAGGGGATCCCACACTTTTGGAAGTGCATGTGTTTGAAACCCACGAATATCACGGAAGTGTAATAGAATCTGAAGGTAATTAAATTTTTACATGTAATGATGTTGATACATTCAAACACATACTAATACAATATGCATAGGTATCACAATTTTGAAGAGTACTGTATTTGCTCTGTTGCTTGTTAAAATGTGCACTGAAACTTTTAACTACACAAAAAACGAAAAAATTTTCTAGTTTATAGCCTAAGAATCTTTCTTGGTTTATCATTTTCTTTTCCAATATTTCTGACGGAACAATAATCATCTGTGTCTCTTACCCTACTTTAATAAATAAATCTATTTAGTTATTGTTTTTGTTTCCTTTTATTAAGAATATAACATTATACTGTGTTTAATATAAAATATTTAAAAATCTAGAAATGCTACCAAAATGGTACAACTTGAAGAATATCCCTTTCAAGAATATGTGGCTGGACGACGAGCACTGGTTTCCATACATGCTAAGAGGGGAATTCTTTAAAGGACATTTTTTATATCGTGGCGAAGATCTTATCCTAAAATATAATATCCAAGTCCTGGATAAGCTATCAGAATAGCTTACAACCTGAGTCAGTCCACAGTATTTTACACACACTTTAAGAACCTTCAATCCAAGAAGTAGATTTCTATGTACAGCGTAAATGGTACCTAAGCAAATACTAATATTTATCTCATTAATCAATCACCTTATCGTATAAATTCCATATAATTTATAGTTATAAAAAAAGTATTTGCTCAAAACAAAACGGGCCATGCTCATATTCTACGAGTAATACATTAAGATGTGTCTAAATTAAGGAACCAACAATCATGTATGTCAGTTTGTAGCAAGAATGTGCATTTGGTTAGCTTTCTTTTTTAAGACAATTTATTTATTATTATTCTATTTGGTAATGTTCAACTCGCAGTAGAAATACTCATAATTTCTAAATAAAATTAATAAGAATAAAAATAAGATCTAAACTTGTGTCCTAATAGTTTTAAGTACACAATCGCTAAAAATATAGGGCTAATACGATAATTTAGTTCTGTGTTAAAAAAGCTGAAAACCAGTTTATTTTTTCACAATACAACAATTCAAATTGTCATCAGTAATATTCTGACTCCATGCAGTCAATAAGTCTTTATGAGTTAGCTGTCGCATTCACTTATCATAAATATTCGAAACTAGGTAAGAGATCAGTGACTAATAATAAATATAATATTAAAAGTATAGTTATATAAATCAACTATTGGAGCTACCTCACTCTAAATTTAATTAATTACTTTTGTTTGTCAGTAAAATATTATTAAATCATATCGATACAACTTGAACACATCTGTATATCTTTTTTCGTTTCTGAATAAATAAAAATTGATTCGAATTATGATTCGTCAATATTTTAAATATAAGATCATACCAAAAAGCACCTGACTGAACTAGTTTCTACATGAAACTAAAATTTCAGTTTCAAAATTGTCATATTTGGAAAGATCAATAAAAAATTTCTTCTTTTACATAATAATTCAAAGCTAATCCTCGTTTGCTCACTGTTTTACCTATATATAATATTCCTATATCTACAATTGAGTGCAGAAAATCCAAGTAATAATTGCTTAATGTTATTCATTGTAAAAATTTTAACTAGTATCAATGGTTTACAACTACATGACCAGATATGACCATCGGAAAAAATAAATAAATAAATAAATAAAATGGACAAGATATTAGCCGTGATTTACTACTAACTAGTCACAACTCCGAATAATATTTTTAATTAAATTCATGCAGCTGACCAGTGTTCAGCTCGCCACAAAAGCGTGTACATATTATGCCTCAAATCTTCATCCTCTGTGCTATGGACGGGATAATCTGTGTATCGTGAAATTAAACTCCGATATCCTTGCCCGACAGTCGCTAATACTACTCTCTTTTTGTCGATTGATTTAAATGAAACAATTTGACATACTTTGCCCTCAAAAGGTCGGAATACTGTTATAGGTCTCAAAGAATTGCATTCCGCAACAACAATGCAGCCCCAGGTTGTACCGATGTAGAGTTGATTCATAAAAGTTTCGATAGCAGTTACTTGGCACTTTTCTGTTGTCAGGTTTTCCTCTATAGAAATAGACTTGAGACTTTCTGAACATGGTACTAGTTTTGACATATCCAATTTGTTAATTATCTGACGGGAGTCAACGTCCCATTGATAAACAATACATCCCGGATACGTGTATGATAAAATAGAATTTTCGCTACTTAATAAGTAGGTAGCAAAAATAGTTTTAGACGTCGCTTCGCTTGAGAAGTGTGTCAAACTAACTGTGTCGACTAAGTTACCATCTTTTAAGACATAAATCGATATAAACCCAAAGCTTTCACCTGTCCACAGCTCTATGATACGACGCTTCTTATATACAGCGGCTAAGGAGTAAAGGTTCTCCTTAATTTCTGTAGTTATTTCGGTTTTTTTCATTTGCGTAAATGAGTTTGATAGTAAAAATAGCTTTCCACTGTGTAGCGCAACTGCGAACTGTTTGATTTGTTCCAAGTGAATTAAACCGACGACGTTTGATTCTTTGTTATGGTCAGGTTCCATGTTGTAACTAGCTACACAACCGAAATTATTTCCCAAATATACGTGAATTTGACCTACGTTATCTCCAATCCATATATAACCATCCACTCCGCACATGGCATATGGTATAACAGGAGTTTCAATTCGCACATGCTGCAGCCAGCCCTTCTCAGTACCCAACAGCATATCAACCTCCCCATTGTTATGCCCAAGCCAGATTTCATCCCCTACGACATTATCTTCCAACGACTTTTTTGTCGTTGTTATAGCTGTTACCTGTGTTCTTTCTGTTAGCAAAGTCACGTCAATTAAGTGAGTAAATTCTGGTGCCGACGCAATAGACACAATCTGACTAGCGGTCGGTCGATCCTTAGGATTTTGAGCCCAACAAATTACCATTAAATCTAAGGCGTAGCACGGATGAAGAGTTTCTCTGTAAGTTAATGGTGGCCGGCCACCTTCCAAAATACATTCTTTAACTGACTCGTGTCCTTCAAATGGTTGCCTAAGGGTCACAAGTTCGTAAATAAACATGCCGAAAGAAAATGAATCAACTTTTTCTGTATACTCTTCCTCGCCGTTATATTTTATTATCTCTGGGGCCATGAAGCCTTCCGTTCCACCAAAGCCTTTAGCCCCTGAAGGTAACGTCAATCTGGAAATTCCATAGTCGGCAACTTTCACATGTACAGGGTGGTCAAGATAGCCTTGGAAAGGCAATGGTAATTGCCAGACTAAGACATTTTCTGATTTCAAATCCCTGTAAATAACGTGCTGCTGATGCAGATACTCAACTGCTTTGGCTACCTGAAGAATAATGGACTGCAAAGTATAAGGATCTAGCTTTGCTCCGGATCGTCTGTAATTCTTAAGTGCATTGTCCAAGGCTCCTTCGGGCGCTAAGTCTAGTACCAGAGCCAACGGACTGATAACAATTCCAACCAGAGGTACAATATTAGCGTGTTTCAAAGTCAGAAGAATGTTCAACTCTTGCCTCGCTGTGCAGTATGCTTTACAAGCGTATTGTAAAGGATCTCTGTCCCATTTACTCTGGGCAGCTTTGTATGCCAAAATAGCAGATTGTTTTGAATTAGGTCCAGGTGGAACAGGCTGAAGCATTTTCATAGCTACATCAGTCTTTACGTTTGTACCTGGCAATCTACAATTTCCTTTAAATACAAAGCCAAATGCACCCCTCCCCAACATTTTGCCTCTCTTTATTTCGTCTGATTTTATCAGATGCTTTGACCCCAGATCCATGAATATTATGTCCGGTGCTATGTGTGACAATGGAATCTCGCAATGCTTGGGACAATTGATCGATTTGTTACTGTAAGCTGATAAAATGCACTCTTCAACCATCCAAGAATATGCCAAAGTACCTTCCCAGTTTGAATTTTGTTTAGAAATATCCGGATGCCCTTCTAACGACGGGATTCGACTTGAAGCTGAACTATCATATCCAACGCCACTGTCGCCATCTGATTTATAACTGTCTTGACTCTGTCTTTCTCGGTTCATGTAATATCGCTGGATATCTTCGGGAAAATGTTCTGTGCTACTAGATTCTACGTCGTTATCGCTGTTGTTGATTAAGCACCTTGGACATGGTATAAGTCTTGTGACTAATAATTTTCCTTCCGATGTGTGGACAAACCTAGTCCCTAATGTCGGGTACCAATCCTCCAGAAGAATATCGATGTGGTCAACGATTAATGCCAATAACTGCGGCATGCTTTCAGGTCTTGGCTCAACTACTATTGCCTGGTAACCCATAGGTTCTTCCTCCATTGAATCGGACATTATTGGCTGTTTTACTACTAGGGTATCTACAGGAAACCAGATTTCTAGAATAGCTGAATTCTTCAAATCCACTGTACACCAAATTCCATCTTGCTTAAGTTTGAATTTGTATTGCCTGTAGTCATGTGGGGAATTTTTAATGCCGTAATTTACTTCTTTCAAACGCAATAATGTTATACCGGCATATCTGAGCTCTAAGCCCGTCTGCCACAAAACCCATTCCGCTTGTGTTTCCAGCAAGCTTGCAAAAATTCTCTCATCAACGAAGTCTTTAAATGGCGCCAAAAAGGACATAACTATTTCGACAATGGTATCGTCAGCGAGAATTCTTGTGATTAATCTTGACCAGAAACCACTGGGAAAATATGACATTAGCAATAACCTAATCACTGCACAGTCCGGTTGCGACCGAGAAGTTAAAACACATTCCGTGTTCATTTTCTCACCAGATGCACTCGGAAATGAAAACATTGGGGATGTTATTTTCTTAGACCTTACATGCCAGCCACGTGTCTTGACTGGGATTTTCAGTATTTGACTATTTCGCAATATATCTTCTTCTGTCGGCAGCAAAGAGGGTATTAATAAGGTTCGATAGTCCCATGTTAACGCAACCTCAAACTTATTCAACAAACTGACGATGTAACCTTGAGTATCCAAGGTCGAGATGGTGGATGATTTGAAAACGTGTTGTATATCGTCTAGCTTCATGATACCGGAACGAGCAAAAGGATTAATTTCCCTGATTGTTACAACATGAGCCAGCATATCGCAAAGCCATTGCGGATCCAAAAAATATAAATCTTTCAAAGTGGCGTCGTCGTAGTGTAAAATAATTCCATTGTCGTGCAAGAATAATGTCGCCTGGTGCAACTCGGCAGGATCTCGAAATGATCTGTGGAGTTTTTGCAGTTCGTTAGTTACTGCCGCGTAGTACTGATCAGCTTTTAACACTGGATCTGCTCCGGACAATTTTCTATCGTGTGCAAGCTGTACAACAACATCTTCCAAAGCAAGATAACTGGCTGGAACTCTTTGCTCTAGCAGCAATTCTTTACTCCCTGGTGATCTCAGACTGAATACAATGTCATAGATTAAGTTACATAGCATTTTAATATTATGCCTCGTTTTACAGCTAATTTCTATAGTTTCCATCACTTTCGGCAAGCCGCATTTTTCCGCATCAACAACGTTTATAAATTTATCGCGTATGTATTGCTGCAGAGCTTCGCTCTGATCGTAGGATATATCGTAATGAGTTCCTATAATAATGACTGGAGAATTAGGGGCTCGACTTTGTATGTTAACCAACCATTGAAATATCTCGGACACACCTTTGAAACCGTCGGTAATGCGCCACACTACTAAGTACAAACTTCGCTTGGATAAAAAGTACTGATGAGTAGCGTAATATTCCTTTTGACCACCAAAGTCCCAGGTTCTAAAATAAACTGGTCCATGAGAAGATTGACCTCTGACTTTCTTTTCGTACAACCAATCGCCAATGTCTACACCTACTGTGGATATGGTTGTACCTCGAGCCGTTTTTGCATTAATATTTTTGTTCCCCATTCTCTTAGCCCAATGCTCAGAAGCCTTCTTCTTATTTGGAACCTCACCTTCTTGACGTAACTGTTCTAAGAGACTGGTTTTGCCGATTCCTTGTATGCCAACAATCATAAGTTTCATTCTTGCATAAGGTTTAGCGTCTTCCAAAACCGACTTCAAGTATCCAATAACATCCATGGTTTTGTACTTTTTTGATTCTATCATTGACTTCAGAGGCTCTTGTAACTTGCAGCCCTGTGTATTAAGGTTCCAGAGTCTAGAAAGCAGCCCCATTTGCGGAGGCAACTCTGTAATCTCGCTGTTGCCATTAATATTCAATACAGACAGATTGCTCAGCTCATGAATGTTATGAGGTATTTCTTTCAGCTGATTATTGCTGACATCCAACATGCTCACGTTTGGAAACAATAAGTACAACTTTGAACCAGAGTAGGAAATTTTCGTATCTCTATCAATATTTTCTTCCTCAATATTTGGAGTTTCTCCATCATCTACTGAAGTCAGCTGAATTCTGGTCAACAAATTATTCGCAAGGACCAGAGTTCTCAAGTTTTCGAGTCGCAAGTGTCTTCTATGAGTGCAGACGGACATCAAGACAACGTCGCGCAACGATGTGGCTGTCTGTCTGTTTCCAGGACCTGTCGATGTTTGAATGTTAGTTGTTGGACAATAGCAAGCTGTCGCAGCTTGTTCCATAGTATCGGCACCATCGACTTGAGGTAAGCTGGGCCAGCAAGAAATTTGGTTGTTGGAAAGATCGAGCTGCTTCAAAGTTGCTGGGTATGACGTAATGTGACTCATTGATCTCAATGAGTTGTAAGCCATATTTAATCTGACCAAGCCAACAGCTAAGCAAGGTAACGCCACCGGGATGCTATTAAATAAATTATGCGCTAAATTGAGCGAAGCAAGGACGGATCTAGTTCCAGGTTCGGAACTATCTGAAAGTTTTTCAGAGACTTGTACAGATTCGGTCCAAACATGGGGGCAATTCATTTCAATGATTTGCGCATTGGCAATTTTAGTAAACGACTCAAACTCGACGGAATCATCTCTGGGCATGCTGATTTGTCCAGTTAGACTCCTACAACTAGGACTGCTAGTGAGGGTATCTTCTCTTTGTGGCTTTCTGACAATATTCTGTGAAATCTGACTGGGCAAATCCCTTAGTAAATTGAATGAAGCATTTAGTTCTTTTAATCTTGGTGCTTTCCACAAATTATTGGGTAAACATTGGAGTTTATTGTTTGAAACGTCCATAATTTCTAAGGCTTGCAAATCGAATATAAACTCTGGCAACTGTTCTAAGCGATTATCTTGCAAATACATTTCTTCCAAGACCGGGCAAAGCTTGTCCTTGGATGTTTTTGGTTCAATTGTGAGGGTATCTATCTTGTTTTGTGCCAGGTTTAGGTACCTCAGGCTTTGAAGATAGAATATGGTAGAGGGTAGGGAAGTTATTGAATTATGGGAAATATCTATCCTTGTAATTGCATATAATACTAAATCGTTATTTTTGGCATTTAATTTCTTATTGACATGCAAAACAGCATCGTTTAACCACTGCGACCTGATTTGAGAGAGTCTGCATTGTTGGTTATGCCAGTTTATCATAGTTGGAACATTTGGGAACAGTGCAGAGTATGTGACGTTTCCAAAATTAGAGAGAGCTGAAAAATGTGATGACTGCGTGTTGTCTGTCATAGCTTTTTTGTTGATCTTATATTCAGAATCGGGATGAGCTTTTATAGATAACAACTTGGCTGTCAATGCTTCGTCTCGATTCTGTGCAGCTATCTTCAATGCTTTGCATTCGTTATCTACAGCACCATGTTTCAACAATAGATCTGCAATTTTAATATCATGATTCAAGCAAGCTATCGATAGCATGGTGGAGTAATTGAATTCAGTATCACTTTGATCGTATGGAAGTTTTACTGGCAAGTTAGGATCAGCTCCTGACAATAACAAAGCTGCGACAATATCTGCATGCCCAGCTTTAACAGCGGCATGCAGAGCAGTTTCAGTATCATTATAACAATATAAATCTAGATTTAACGGAGATAGGGTATTGTCATCTTTTTTCTCTAGTGATTTACTCCTAAAGTTTAAGCTGGACATTAGCCTTTGAATACCACTTGAAATTCTACGTTTAGAAGTAGGGAGTGGTTGAACATCGCTTGCATCATCTTCTCTAACTTTTTTCGCCTTGACTTTATAACTTAAGAGTAAATCTATGATTTTAGCATTTCCCAAAGTGCTAGAAATGTACAAAACACTCTGCCCTGTGACGTCCCTCGTATTTATATCAAATACCATTTCATACTCAAATTCTCCACTCTGATCTCTATACCTTTGATATAAATGCTGGGGATAATCAAACTTTAATAACAATTCAATTACAGGGAAATGCCCGTTGATAGCTGCGGCGTGAATAGGCAACCACTTCTCAACAGTCAAAGATTGTATTTGTTTGGGAAAGTGCTTCAACAACAGTTCAACTATTTCTAATTTCCCTTTGTAACAGGCTATGTACAAAGGACAATACTTGGTCACTGGATGGATTCTGCAATCGGCACCATGATCCAAAAGCAGCCTTGCTATATCTTTGTGCCCCATTTCACATGAAATAAATAACAGAGTATTCGCCCCGTTCGGAGCCATGTTCACAACAGATTCAACGTCGTTTGACAAACTTTGAATAATACTCCTAGCTGATATCGTATCCCCTTGCAAACAAGCTGCCCTAAGAGACGCATGAGTGGCTAAAATCTCGAGCTCGCGTTTTTCAGCTGACAATTTGAGTAAGCTGATGCACGTTGCATGCTCGCTCTTCTCGGCTATGTCCAATGGTATCAAACCATTACTATCCTTTATAATCAAATCTGCATTATACTCTAACAGCTTTTCAATATTAGTCATATGCCCATGCTCGGCACAAGTGTGCAACGGAGTACGATAATGGCCGCGAGGCCCGCATGGAATATTTGCATTGGCTCCCGCCGATAAAAGAGAAACTAGGCAGCGTGAATTCTCCGTTATTGCAGCTGCGTGTAGGGGCGTACGTCCCCAGGAGTCCTGGCTGTTTATGTATTGCGCGTGCTCTCCGCGAAGCAGATCTTCTAGAAGTTCAGCATTGTCCCACAACGCAGCTTGATGGAGAAGACGTCCTGGAAAATCCTCGTCAACTGGTGTATAGTCTTCCATCGCAGATTTTTATTTGTTAAATTTTTCGTTCATTTATTGATTATTCAATTACTAAGAACTCTTCTTTTCACAATTTGGTAAATTGTCACTAGTGACTTGTTATTGTTTACAAATTTTCAACCGGCTAATTTATTGCATTTCGAATGAACATTTCATCTACCTACTTTGATTTCAAATTGAATCAATCACAGGTTTAATGATTATCAGGCATTTATTATGTTCACCCAGTGTCATAGCTGATTTGATAATCGGAGCTTGTCAACGTGTTAGACAATCTTACTATTATGCAATTACTTTGTTGTGTTTGGTGTGAGCGTCCGATGCCGATGTGTTGACGTTGCGTTCGACTATAGTGAAAGCACTTGTGGTAAACGATTCTTTATTATTTACACTATAATTCGTCGTTCGCAAAAGTAAACAGGATGAAACAATCGACATTCAACGTTAGGAGCGAACAGTGAGCAGTGAACCGAAAATGTCAATAGCGACTTCAACTAATGATTTTTCTCTGTTCGTTGAAGTACCATGAAACGTTGTATCGACTTTACACTGTCTTCTTGGGTTATCAATGTTATCCATTCCTCAACTACCGCTCTATTTTGTGTTACTCGTGTATTTTTTAATTGAACAATGTAGTCCCGACATGCGGAACTGTCAAACACGCACAAGTATACACCACTCACTCCGTTGACGCCATATTTTCGGAGTTGCGGGTCGCAGGAAATTGATTGAATAACGCGTTGGCAGAGGTCAGCACGGTCAGCAAACAATGATCGCTACCACTGATCTCTAACAGATCAGTGATTTACCTGCTGACTACGCGTGCATATGATGACAAACGTGTTCTAACCTCACAACACTGACGTATATACTACTATATATCAGTGCTCATAGATGTCAAAAATGTTACTTGTGTTTATTAGTTTCCTATTTACTCTGTCAAAATACAGCTGATTCTGATTACTCTGGCGACAATGAATTCCGGTAAGATTGAGTCACATTAGTCGCCTGTGACCTACAATACATTCCAGTGTTGATAATCAATAATTGTTCAAAACTACGGTTAGCACTGAATACCCGCAGTAATACACGATTTTTAACCACACTATATATCGAAATGTCATTTCTACGAGGATCACTTAACTATGTTTGGTGTACAACAAGCGTTCTTGGCAAGGGGGCTACTGGAGCAGTATTTCAAGGTGTTAATAAGAATAATGGTGAACCTGTAGCAGTGAAGACGTTCAATCAACTAAGTCACATGCGGCCCCATGATGTTCAGATGCGAGAGTTTGAAGTACTTAAGAAAGTCAAGCACGAGAACATTGTGAAGCTCCTAGCGATCGAGGAGGAGCAAGACGGCAGAGGTAAAGTCATAGTAATGGAACTTTGTACAGGTGGTAGTTTATTCAACATATTGGATGATCCAGAAAACACCTATGGATTGGCAGAGAGCGAGTTTCTGCTGGTGTTGGAACACTTGTCAGCAGGCATGAAGCACCTCAGAGATAACAATTTGGTACACCGTGATTTAAAGCCAGGGAATATAATGAAATTCATATCGGATGACGGGAGTACCATTTATAAGTTAACAGACTTTGGTGCTGCTAGAGAGTTACAGGAAGACCAGCAGTTCGTATCCCTTTACGGTACAGAGGAATATTTACACCCAGATATGTATGAACGAGCGGTTCTTAGAAAACCTGTGGGAAAGATGTTTGGAGCAACGGTGGATCTTTGGTCGATTGGAGTAACTCTGTATCATGTCGCCACCGGCAATCTACCCTTCCGTCCTTTTGGAGGCAGAAGAAATAAGGAAACTATGTTTTACATAACTACTAAAAAAGCTTCAGGAGTAATAGCTGGCACTCAAACTTCAGAGAATGGACCGATTGAATGGAGCAGGGAACTGCCTCAGAATTGCCAGTTGAGTACTGGTCTTAAGAAAATTGTGACACCTCTGCTTGCCGGCCTCTTGGAAGTCGATCCACAAAGGATATGGAATTTTGATAGATTTTTTATGGAAGTCACAAATACGCTTTGTAGAAAACCTGTGCATATATTTAACGTCCATAAAGCGAGCTTGATAAAAGTGTTCCTTCATCCTGAGGAGAAGCTTATTGCCCTGCAAACTCATATTCAGGAACAGACTGAAGTGGCACCATTTTCCCAGATACTACTACTAGGTGAGATCCTGCTTTTGAACTTGATAAAGGAATCCACACCTGGGAAAGGATATCCAATGACTACAGAAGAAAAACCATTAATGTTGTTTGCTAAAGAAAACAATAACGTCGCCCTACCGATCGATTTGGAGCTTCTGAAATTCCCTGTATTTGCTAACTTGGTTTCTGTTGAGAACGACGCCAGCCAAGCTAAGGTCGCTTGCTCTGTTGGCCACGTTTGTAAAAGGAGAATAGACAGATTATCTCATTGTAGCAGATTGTTTCGTGATGCAGTAGAAGCTTTCATCGGACTCGTTGCATCAGAATTAACAAAACTTTTGGAAAAATCTCAACGATCAAAGGAGATAACTAAAGCTGTTGAAGATACCGTAACTGCGGTCCAAAGAGGAGAAGCACTAGGGCAACAAATACTAAAGAAATTTGGCAGTCCTTCGTCAAGCGAAGTAAAAAATTGGTCTAACGATCTCAGCTCGAAAAGCAATGAACTTTTAAGCAGTCTTGGGCCTGCAATTTCCCAGCTACATTATAGGTGGGTATCTGCTTGAATTATTTTTTCATAAGAATTTTCCAGCCAAACTCAACTGAAAAATTGAAAGGATTTATGAATGGATTAACTAATTGATTTCTTTTAAATCACTATTCTTTAAAAAATTAATACTACTGGAAATTGAACTTTAGGCACTATTGACAGGGGATCAAGTTGGAAGAAACACTTTACATTGTGTATACCATATAAAAGTGATTACCTCATTACAGGTACGTCAAAGAAGGTAATCTGCGGGCAGAATGGGAAAACAGCACTCGTGGATTTTGGTGTCCTTGGCTCAGCAAAGCGAGTTTTAGGGCAGCAACATTAGTGGATCGATTACGAGATGGCTGGCAGCATTTGTTACGTGACAGAGCAACTCGCAGTTTAACGTATAATGACGAGCAATTTCACGTTTTGGAGCGGATAAAAGTATATAAAAAAAACTAATTTACTTGAAAAATATGATTATCTTGTTACCCTTATGCTCGCTGTAAATTTTATACTATTGGTGTTTGTACTTTTAGGTAACAGAAACTGGACGCAGATTGAAAGCTTTATTGGAAACTGAGTGTGTTCCTTCCATGACTCAGAGAGCTGAATGTTTTGCAGATTGGTACAAAATGGCACAGACTGTTTTCTTGCAAACTCGTATTTTGAACAAAGATGTAGAGAACTACGAACGTACATTAGAATTGTTTTCTGATCGTCTGTCTATGGAGAGCAGGGTAGCGCACGAAAATTTGACTCGTTCGTTGGAGAGACTACCTGGCCAATTAACGACGTTAGAGAAGTCTAGTGCACCAAGTGAAGAAAATGCCAAAGTATGGAAAAACATCTGCAAAGAGCAGGAAGAAATCGCTCATACAGTCTACGAAAATTGCGTTTTAATCGACCAACTTCTCAATGAAACATGTTTTCCTAACGCAAGTTCCGGCGAGGAAGATGAAGAAAACTCAGAACATGTTTGATCGTGAACAGCTTTTAATTCTCTAGGTACGAAAAAATTAACCATGTCCTACATATGATGTAAAAAAAAAAAGTAGGTATGTACTAGACTGAATAGACCAAGATAAAAATATAACAGCACATACCTAGGCTCGACAGAACAAATAAAGTCATCAACTTTTACACAGCAAGAAAATAAAGTATCTCTAAACTGAACCACCTCCAATACCTATGTACGTATCTGTTGTACATATATTGAAATAGAATTAACGGTAATGAAATATAAATGTTGAATGAACATGTTGGAACATGATCCAATATTTGTTATAATTTCTTTTCAATTGAACCACGACATAAATGAATCATTGCGGTACGAAGTGTAATTCATATATATATATATACATACACATATACCTATATACATTGTTTAATATATTAGGTTTTATTTTTACATAAATAAAAGTGTGATAATAACAATGTATATTCTCTGTATTTAGGAAAATTATCGTTACTTGGTGTTGGCTTTCAAATGTACATAGGCGACTAGATGGCTGAAAGGTTATCGTACATGTGTATTTGTGTAACTTCAATTATTGCATAGTATGAATGTATTTAGCTATACAGTTTCTGTGATCCCGACACTATTGCATCAAAAATTGAATGGTCAAATGTCCAAGTGACTAACGTCTCTTTCGATAAGTGCAGTTTGCCTCTGTTTGAGCTTCTGATCTTTGTGCTTTTCCTGAACTGAAACAAAGTGTTTCAAAAGTTTTTGAAAATCTATTCTCTCGGCCGGCCCTGAGAGCGCATTTGTTCTAGGGTGCTCATGCAGTGGCTCCCTTGGCGGAATGGCTGCCAGTCGGCGATGCAGCGTCATAAATGCTTCACTTTGCGGTAAAATCATGAGAAGGCCATACAGAGCACGTATTAGTGCTTCGCTTTTTCCCACTTCTAATAACTCGAGCCTCAGATCTGAAATAATTTACAATGGGATTATAAGCATAATGTTGCAATATTTGCCAGTCTTGAATCACACTAAAAAAAAATGCGTCATTTTGTAAATCCTTACAAGTAAATATTGGAGATTCGATAAGCTGTACTAATTTGTCAATTTCTGTTAAAAATTCCACAGTTACTTCGATATTTCCACTAGTACATTTAGATTAAGGGTAATACAGAAATCATGTCTTCAAAGATTTGTTTGGAAAGTACCTTAGAACATCACATAAACGTATGTTAATTGTTACATATGAAGCAAAGGATACAACGACCTTATGAGGTCGCAAACGTGTCCATAATTTTGCGTCAAAAAACACAGAGCAACAGTAGCGACTGGATTATGACTCCAAGATTCGTATAGACATACGAAAAGGTCGCAGCTTTCCTGGACAATCGTTATTTGTTAAGAGCATTATTTTTCTGGTTGCTCAAACCAAATTGAGCATAAAGTAGACTGCTACATATAAGAATAAAATAGTTTTTAACAGAACTAACCCGGGTTTCCAAGTCTTTTAATTTATTTCGTAGATCAAACAGTTCCGAACTGGTTAGTAAGATCACGTTCAGAGTTTGCACCATTATACTGGCAAATCTCAGATTTTGTTCCTCAGATAAAATGATAGCTAGTGTTTTGTAAATATCCTCTGCGCTTAGTAGTACGCATAATTCTCTGATGATGAAATTACCTCGTTCCTCAAGCAAGTGTCTGTCAGTTGAAAATAGTCTGAGTAGATTAACTATAAATTTTTTATAATATTTATTACGACTTATTGAATCATCGATAGACTTGGAACTTATAATCTCTGCTAAGACGATTAAGTCCTGCTGAACAACATCGTCAGAGCTGTCACTTAAATTTCTCATTAATACTGGGAAAAATTCGTCGATATGATTAAACATTCTATGAGGAATATTTGTGAATAAATGATGAATCCATTTTAAAACTGCTACTTTTGTCTGCACAGATGTGTGCATCAAGTGCTTGATCAGAACCTCGACGACACTAGATAGGTCCAGCGTCTCTGCCAATGGATGACTAAGTTTTCCTGAGTCTAAAACACGAAAATTTCATACCAATGATCAATCACTTTTATCCGATATTTCCAAAGGGTGCGAGTGTTTTCATTACCGCCAGTAGAATCCTCTCCAGGACTCAAAGTCTCATTAACTGCCTCTGTGTTTTCCATTGTTATAAGTTTCATCAAGCTGTTATTTACTTTAACAGCTGTCTCCTTTATATTCTTACGATTATCCCCGTCATAGGCAAGACAAGGTAAAACTGCAGTAAATATACCGGACATGTAGGGCAGCATAGCAGGCCCAGATAATTGTACGAACTCTTTTATCCATGTGATAGCAGTTAGCTGTAGCAGCTCGTCGCTGCTCTGGGCATGAGTGATAAGGATGTTAATCATAGAGGAAAAGTCAACTCTGTCAGGGTTTGATTTGATACTTCTGAGAAACTCCCCAAGAACAGTATCTGTTATCTTTTTTATCTCGAGCGTCGGATCCTCTAATATCCTAAATAAGCCATCCAATATCTCAGGAAGAAAAATGATGAAGTCTATATCTGGGACTGCGTCCAAAACAGATACCCAAGCAATAACAAATTGTTTGCCAAATGGATTCTTAGTGTAAATACGCTCTCTGAGCAGTGGCATGAAGCCGACCAAATCAAACATCCCACTTTCTGTGACGATATCCTGAAATAAAATTGAAAATGTTGTCAAACTGAAGATTGCATTAAATTTCTCCTGATGTCGTTTACCTTCATTAATTTGTCAAGAAGTTCCGTAGCGTTTTTGACACTCTGTTCAGAATCACAGGCCAGTTTACTGAGTGCACTAAATATGTCTGTGAACTGGGGGAGGACTGAGGCTCTTGCTACTTTGACGACGTTGTATAAGCTCTCGCAAGCGTAATATCTGACTCTGAGGTCAGGGTCGCAGAAGCAGGCCAAAATTGGGTGAATTAGTTCTTCAGTATACTGACCAGTGTCTTTTCCTAATCCGACGGCTATCGCAGCTAAACCTATCAGTCCACCTTTCCTGGTGTGCGGATTTTGCGAGGTGGCAAAATCTTGGCCCAACACTTTCAGGAGCCGCTTAATCAAGACGGTGTTGTTATTTGCTGCAAACTCCTTGACCATTCTGAAATTTATTTAACAATGGGAATACACATGAGTATTCGATTTAAATCGCGTCGCGTCGAACAACACGATATGGTTAACAAGAGTTTGGTGAATAACCTTACTTCTCTATCTCGACTGCAGCTGCTTTTCGTTTTTCGTAAAGCTTGTCGTTCAAAGATCTGATGCACGCTGCGCTCAGCGGCGCGTAATCTCTCTCTGATATCATTCTGGTAAAAAAATAGTGAGCGGATTGTTATGAAGAAACTGCTTTTAGGGGGTGTTGACCAAATTGTTGACGGTTTGACACTTGAGACTTGACAGATTAAACTTCAGCATCACTGGCATCGGCGAAGAAACAACGAGATGTAAACTCTATATATTGATTATCGTCTAAGTATACAGTTAGCCACCTTGCGTTCAAATGTAAGGTCGCTTTGGGGTCAATTGAAATGTGTAGTTTGTGGTATAAGAGGAAACGCAATGGCGGCCGTTCGACAGTTCTCTTATAAGTTTACAGAGAAAATTGACCAAAAAATGTGATCTGTGAGTGGCTGAGAGGTAAAAACGAATCAAGGTAAATTTGAAATCATAATGGCAATTATACTTGATAATATGAAACTGTAATGTTATCATTCGAACAATTTTCATCACGTCAAAATATCGCATGGGCTTTCTGTTTCACTCACCGCCCGTTACCTTAAACTCGTCAGTGCTATCGTTGTTTTCAATTTCTTATTATGGTTTCGTGATGGCAAACATTTTTCAAACGTATGTCACGACAACCTTTACGTACTCGACATTTACGCTCTCTGATTATATACCTGTTCAGTGTAGAAATCGCGATTATTAAATTCGTTACTTACACGTTCAATTCTGTTGAAATCCGACCAAATTCGTGTTTTTGAAAAATCTCAAGGGAATCAGATTTTACATCAGAATTTAATCATTGTAACACAATTGTACAGCAGAAATGTAAAATCTTATCTGCTGCGCAGTATAACATTTTGTTTCCAATGCTGAAACATTTTATCGACAAACATGGTTCTGTTAGTTTTTTTTTTTTTTATTAAAAATGAACTACGAATAAAAAGAAAACTATTTTCCACATAAATTGCACGATTTATATTTTCTTTCTAGTGCCAAGATCAGAAAGGTAGTGCAAGGAAAGGTGAGCTGATGTGAAATGAATTTACCTGAGGATGGATGCACATGGTGGGACAGAAATGAAAACGAATGGATGATCAATTGAATGAAGAAGCTACGAATGGTAGACCAGGGAAGCCGAAGGAGGCACGAAAGAAAAACCGACGGTGGAAGGCAGCGGTGGTGAAGGAGAAAGGAATGAGTGAGTGATGAGTGACACTCGGCATCAGCTTCACTCGGTATCGGATTTGTATGCAGCTGACGAGATAGAAGTCCTGCTACTCGAGGAAATTCGTGACTTAGAACCACCACCTTCCGCATACTCTAGACCCGAGGATATACAGGATTTTGAGATTGGTACAGCTTTAAATTGTCACATTATTTATCTTTCCTTCTTCTTTCGCGTAAGCGAACATTTTCGGATAATAAACACATAGATACATTAACAGGTCTTCCATTAAATCAAACTTTGTAAATAAATATTATTCATCATTGTTTCTTCAGTTCATCTCACATCAGAATATATTTTACTAGAATTATTCGCTATAAACACTTGTGAGTAGAAGTGATAGTCCAGTAGAACCTCGATTATCCTAATTAATTGGGACCCAGCTTGGTTCGGATAATCAAAAGTGGATAACCTACAGGCAATTTTTTTTGTAGGGGAAGATCGCATGTACAACAAATTTGAATCAACAAACAGTCTATAGTAAAGATAAAAATATATATTAAATCTCTTTTGAACGACGAACATTTAATTTAGTGGTAGAAGCAATGTTACAAGTGGACTAATGCTGGAAAATGGAAAAATATGCTTGAGCATGCTCAGAAATGCATGGTTTTAGCAAAACTGTAGCTAGCAACAATATATATTTCACGTCAACGATGTATTTTTTAAGGCCAAACTTTGGACAAATGAAATTGTGATTTGGATAATTGAGGATTTGAGGGTTAATTTGTTAAAGTCATCTATGAAATCTGTGTATGTTAAACTTTTAGCACAGTTATGCCGATCTTATGGTAGTTTTTGCGGTCAATCTAACCAGTAATTTATTTACTTCATTTGCAATAAGGTAACACGAGCACTTTTGTCTATATTAAGAATGAGTGGAAGGCCTGTATTGATTGTCACGAGATGAATGATAACGGTAATTTGATTTAAAAATTGCCAGCGGGCAGTAGGACAGGGGGGCGCACCAGCTCCCAGTCATCGGAGCTGGAGTCGCCGGGAGTCCACTCCACAGTCCACTCATGGGACTCTCATGCCAATTACCACGGGCACTATGATGGTGACCACAATAGACATGGTTCCGCTTCAAATCCAGCTCCTTGGGCACATTCCAGTCATTTGGTTTTGTACTGTGATCTGCAAGGCCACCTTCGGACCGCCACTGGGGTTATCAGGCTCATGCTGCTTGTGAGTTTCATGACTGATTTGTGCTTCGTTTAGCACTTACCTATCTGCAAAAGGGATAAATCAACCTGTATGAACGCATTTTCTTTTACAGATATCCTCAGCAGCATGCCTGGTTACACTCTGCAGTTCTGGGACTGCGAAAGTTAGTCTTTTTATGCTACCATTGGTTGGTAGACTCCGACTTATGATTTTTGTAGCTGTGTTTTGTCTATTGGTTACATCGCTACTTCTCTTCCTCGATATTTCACATGTTATTTATGTTTTTCCCTTCAATTGGGCCAAACTGGTAAGTTATCGTTTCACGAATTTTTTTTGTTATTCGTGGCTTAGATTGTTCATTAATGATACGCTACTAAAATGCCTAAAACATACAAAATCCTGTTTTTATATGTTTCATTTTCTGGGAATATTTCCATCATAGTCCAGAATTTATTCTAATCTACTGCTGAAAATTTTATCGAACAAAGCTACAAATATGGGAACTACCTGAAAATTTTCAAGGGAAATCTGACGGCATTTCTGCATTGCAGAACGCATGGATGTTTGCTGGCATGGGCTTGTCCTACGTAACAGCTAGTGCGTTGCTAGTCTGTTCCGTATGGGAATACAGTGGAGGTGCCAGCGGTTGGGTACCACGTCGTACACGTTCTCAACTGGCGGCAGCTGCTGGGCTTGGACTGGCATGTGCCTTGCTAGCGCTTCTGCTTTCCTGGCTTCATCTTCGAAGTAGTTCTAATCGTAAAGGCCACGGTAGTCGCAGTCACACACCGACGCAGCTTTACAGGCCTGTCGATAACTCTTCGTCTTCAGGGGTCGGTATTAGCATTTACGATCCTCAGATGTATCTTCTAACTAGACAGTTTTTTCTAGTGTTATTGCCGAAAATCAAATGCATAAATATCGAAAGCTTTGCTAAGCAGATATGTCATTTCGCCTAATAGATTAACTGTGTGCAGGTAACGCTGAAAGAACGAAGTCCGAAAAGACCACCGCCATGGGTAGTGAGGAACCAACAACGATCGGACAAAGTTAATGCAAATAGTGACAGTAGGAGCGAAAATGGTAATAATAAGTTCAAAGGTCGTAATAATAAGAAAGATCACTGGGCATCGGCAAAGCAGCACTTTCTTCACTCCCAGGACGACGAAGAGGAGGAAGAAAATCGCGTGAGTAAAGAAGCAAAGGAAAGAGATAAGAGAAGAAAAAGAAGAAAAAATGGGGGTAGTTCCTCCGCTGGAGTTGGGGTGGGTGGCGGAAGCTCTGATAATAATGAATATGGTGTTAGTGGAGGTGAAGCTGGTTCGGCAGGACTCGGAATACCGCCGACGAATACTCGATGCGTTCCCCGCAAGCTGCCGCTTAAATCTTTGAATAACGGAAGTCAACAGAAACAATCTTCGTCAGGAATGGGTGAAGCAGCTAGATCCAAACAGA
The DNA here is from genome assembly GCF_021901455.1 of Neodiprion lecontei. Classification (NCBI taxonomy): domain Eukaryota; kingdom Metazoa; phylum Arthropoda; class Insecta; order Hymenoptera; family Diprionidae; genus Neodiprion; species Neodiprion lecontei. The sequence goes on along the minus strand of NC_060264.1, from coordinate 7,102,349 downwards.
TGGGTGTTAAAACACTTGTGAACAGTGACTTAAAAAATTATTGGGAATTGGGTAACCCCCGCACAGAGTTAACGAACAATAGCTCTCGCCGAATTAACCAAGGTGTATCTCCGGGTGAAATTATTCAAACTGATGGTAAAATTGTACTACCAACTGGGTGGGCGAATCAGTGGCAAACGGCCGTAGACGATGTCCAACCTTGTTCCAGTAAGGCTCTTGATCCGTATCCATTCCCTTGATTTTATTCAGGATATAACTGGATCGCTAAAATTGTGAATTCGTGTTCCATGGTGATGATTCAGACTTTGAAGAGAGCCATTTGCAGACATGGCTGGCTTGTCACGCTGTGACATATGTATCGCCAAAGCTCAAGTTCATAAATCTTGGGAAAAGTGTTGGATTTGAATTTAAAATTAGCGGTATTGCTCTGTTTTACATAATCTGGTATCATTCATTAATAAAATGAATTTTTTTTTTTGCAGATGTGAACTAAAAACAATGAGAAAAAGCCACTTGGGCTTATAAGCTTCAATAGTACAGCCGTTTGTGTATTACAACCTTATTTACTAATCGAGGTGAAAATTACAACCAATGACTTGCAATTATGTGCCCGATCAAGATGGTTTTTTTTGAAATTAGTTTTATTAGATCCAATACTCGTTCCCACATCATGAATTACAAACTGTAGTATTACTATTGCCGACTGTTATGACCATTTTATATGTATCCAAATACATCTTATCTCGAAAGAGTGATAATAAGCAAATTTTTCTCATTAGAAATTAGGTTTCCTCAAATGTAGCAATTGATTGAAAAATTATTTATTACATTAGATATAAGCGATGAAGATAATGAAATAAAAGTAAAGAGTCGAAGGATTAGGGGAACAGTTGATCGATTTTGGTCTTTCCATTTTGATTGTTAGTAACGAATATTGAAATGGTCATGTCCAAGCGATTTGGATTTTTTGTATAAAGCTGCCATGCCTTGTACATTTTGCTACCAAGAAGATTCATCCCCTTTGTTCAGATCGTACTCAACAAGTTGAAATGAGATTTAAAATTGAGACTATATGATCATATTATGTAATACATTTGTAGCAGTCTCGTGTACGAGTTCGGATAATTATCACAAGGTCATATTAGGTGATTTAGTTCAAAGCTGTGTAAGAAATATTGAATTAGAAGTGGTAATTTCATTTGCAATTATGAAAGCATTAATTATTGACTTTGACAATTATTCTAGTCCGTTTACTTAACGTTTTTATGCTCATGTCATATTTTCCAGTCACTAGTTTTTTAAAGTTATTACATAAAACTCCATTAATTTTAGTGCACAACAGTATACTCGAGATTTACTTATAAGCACTTTGTAGCGTGCAAATAATATGTTTGAGGTATTTTCTGAATTAATTATTGACTTTGTCAATTACTCTAGTCCATTTACTTAACGTTTTTAAGCTCATGTCATAACTTCTAGTCATTAGTTTGTTCAAGTTACTATGTAAAACTCCATTCATTTTAGTGCACAACAGTATAGTCGAGATTTACTTATAAGCACTTTGTAGCGTGCAAATAATTTTTTTGAGGTATTTTCTGTATAAAACAATGCATTCCTTATTGAATAATTAGTAAGATTTCAAACATACGTCATTAACGTAAAAAATTTTCACAAATTCTATTTGATACGTGGAAAAGCTGTTGTCGTACATCTTTGATAACTCAAAGATTTTTGCTTACGGCATCAGATTAGAAAAGTAAACTATTTTTTTAGTACATACATATCGTATTAGAAGTACAATCTGCATATAGCTGTCGGAGTATTATTTCTTTGACTTTTCAACTGAATCGATCGCATTAAAAAGTTTGAAACCTTTCTGCCATTCTTGGGTGACAGGGTACTTTAAACATTAGATTAAAAAGAAAAAAGGAATAAAACACCCTGATGCATATTCAATTAATCATTTCTTATTCTCTCGTGTATTTCGTGAGCTATTCACATTTGGTATATGAATAAAACCATTATTTCAACTGTTAATCTTGGTAACATAGTTTGACATTGAATTAAATAGGGTAAGAAACGTGCGTGTTCATTTAGGGGTATAATGGGTAATAAGCTGATATATTTCAATATGTTACGTCTATTACGTGCGAATTTGATATTACACTGTAACTTTAATAATTATAATTAGTTTTGCAGAAACAAATATATTTGGCTGCTGTAATTTAAATATTAATTCGCACGGCAGAGGTGTGATTCGGCGTGACTTTAATTATTCATGAGTAGCAATTCGTGGAAGCACAGCAACCGTTCTCAAGTCAAAACCTAGTCTAGAAGCTAAGTAAAGCTTTATTACCTGTTGATATTCGATACACGAATTTACAAAAAGCGTGTATATTGCACACAAGCAACGTGAGATCACTAACACTGCCAATTTAAAACACATTTCAGTTTCATAAAATTGGGAACAACTTGTGAGGGTTTCCTAGTTTCTCAGTAAATATTCAGCGGTTGGAGGATACTTCTTGAAAGTATTGAGATCAACTTCACTTATTTGGAGTGTTAAATTTGCTAAGTCTAATCAAATTTCTCTCTATAAGTTTTCACAATTCCAAACCTAATTATTAAAGGCTGTTTTCGAAGCCCTCTTTACACAATATGAAGATTATTTCATTATTCTATAGCAATGCCGTCTCACTACAGTCAAGGTTGTTTGAACTATTTTATTATATTACTATAGTACTAAAGTAAATATTACGTTACAATCTTAATTGTAAGATTGCACTGTAATTTGCGTAATACTTTGAATAGTGAGAAAAGAATTTTTTCCTTATAAATCAGTGAGTGGCGTTTGCCAATTATTACTCTCGAGTCTTATAGTATTGTATTTGTCATAAATCGCAACTTCAACGCACAATAAACTAATTGTAAATAAAATAATTATTTGTCCTCGTAGCGTGCTAATGGACGAGTACTTTAGCAATAATTTTCAATTGAAGTTATTAAATTTAAAATACCGGTATCTTGTCTGCTAATAAGGTGTAAAGACACTAATATGACAATCTAAACTACTTATGTCTATATTGTATAAACGCAAAACTTACCTTATTTCTCATTATTTTTATTATCGAATAAAAATTAAAGGCCATTTTATTTTCTTGCACAATTGACATTGGTAGTTACATTTTTTTTTATCTTCTTATCAAACTTTTTCGTATTTAACCAGAATGATCCGCTGGCACGGACGTTGGTTCTTTTTTACATAATCCTACAATCGTGGTACTCAATAATTTATATTTACGAACTAGTTTTTATTTTTATTTTTCTAATTTAGATGAACGCACACATTTAACGTTTTGCAATTCACGCGATTGCTTTTACACATTCGTCATCCCAAAATTCATTGTCACATTCATGGTATAGTACATTTTTTCTCGTGCTAGTTTGCGACCACTAAAGATATCTATCATGAAATCGTCCTAACTGTTATTTTCAAAGTGACTTAGAATGTGATTAAGTTCTGATTTCTGATATTTTAAAAATGTTAATTGGCCTATCAACAACGAAGGTGACGAAATTAATTGAAAACGAAGTTACTATTAGTTTGACTTATTTCTTATATACTTAATACATACTTTCATATAGAGTCAAAAACATTGATTGTTACAATACTTCATTTGCAATATAAACTATAGTAATGGAATATAAATATCAACATGGTGCATACAGCTGGGTCGAGGTGGCTTAAAAACTTTCGTCATAAAAAAATGTGTATAATTTTCTTGTTTCCCATTTAAGAAAAGATCTGTTAGTCGTGTGTAATTTCCCTGGTGGAATGAGAAGAATCTTTACCGTCGATTATTATACATACGTACACGATACATATTTTTAAATTTTCTCAGACGTGAAATTTCTTATGTACAATACGTTTTAGCTATCAATAATATGCCGTTTGAATTGTATCATTTATAACAATACAAACAGAAGAGGAGGGGGGATAGTAATTTATATACATGTAGAGCAATGCAATCGTCACTGTACAGATTTGATGTATGAAATAGAAAGTTTATTATTAAAGAGTGCGAAGGATATTATTATATGAATAGGAAATGTATTAGTATTATTATACCAAGAGAACACGTGTAATGTAACAAAACTATGTACATTAATAATTGTTAGTTATGATGATTAAATGCGGTCACATTAAATCTGAATAAGTACGACTACTGTAATCTTCTCGTATAAACGATCGGAAAAATATTGTCACAATGGTTATGCAAAAATACAGAGTCACCTACTATTCATCATCTGAGTATAATTACTGCTGTAATTTTCCTGATTATCATCTATTATTTCAACAAATTAGTCCACTAAATAGGGTGGTTTACTGTATTTAGCAATCTCTACAACATTTTTTGATTCATTATACTGTAATAAAAAATCTGCCAACATGGTCCCATGGTGTAATGGTTAGCACTCTGGACTTTGAATCCAGCGATCCGAGTTCAAATCTCGGTGGGACCTCTTGCCGCGTTGCCACGATTTCGTCGGGGTTATTTTGACGTTTCGCATACGATGTTTTTTTTTTCTTACCAATTTCACTCGTTTACCATTTTTCCGAACAATTTCGTTACCCTTCTATAAATTTCAAGTAATCTGTATTAGCTCTAATGACATAAATTGGAAACTCATCCAAGTTCTACTAATCGTAAGAAATAAGGAATTTCTATGTTATGCAATTAACGGATGTTAATTAAAATTTGTTGAGTAACTGATATATAACCGTATTTTCAAACTTTCGAATTGAAGTAGTAGGTAATTATATAACGACTACATATTTAAAAAAACAGGGCTCGTCCGGGATTTGAACCCGGGACCTCTCGCACCCTAAGCGAGAATCATACCCCTAGACCAACGAGCCTCACATGAATTTGTGGCATTAAAAAATGTATAACAATTGTAACATATGATCAAATTCAGAGTAATTATTATCTCGATTGAAATAGAGACGGTGTTGTACAATTTTTTCTATGATTAGCAAAATTTTCTATAGCGAACATGTTTGACGTTGTTCGAAAGTGGATTCGAGAATCTATAACTTATTCACAGCAAAAAAGATTGAATCAAGCGCTGTGTTATGTTTTAGTTTAACAATTATGTACTGCATGTTGTTCGAAGATCATTCTTATTGACAAAAGTGATCAATTTAGGACGAAATTTTATTTGTTTGAGAATTAAGTCGTCCTTTGCACTTGCACAGGTTCCATGGTGTAATGGTTAGCACTCTGGACTCTGAATCCAGCGATCCGAGTTCAAATCTCGGTGGGACCTTGATTTTTTTCATCTCGAAGTTGCAGAAGTAAGAGTGAAGCGGTATTCGTTATAAAATTTCCGTTCCAATTTCCACAGGCAATTAAAATAATATCCAGTAAGTAACAACAGCGGATCAACGTTAAATTCATGGGCATTTGTGGATCAGATATCTGTAACGCATACCGTTCAATGGCAATGAGTGCGTTTTATCCCGCAGTGTGAAGTTAAAATATCATCGGACATTGTAAAACAGAAGCCAGTTTAAGTAATGCCTGCTCTCATACGTGACTAATCGTGTGTATAAAGGATCAGTGAGCCGTCTATTTACGAGGGCGGTAATTTAAGACCTCTTAATAAGACCTTTCCTCCGTAGAAGAGTTCCAATGTTAAGTGTAACTGCTGCTCAAGCCAATTCCGGCAGCACGTACAGTTCCCAATCTTCAAATACCAGATCCAGTTTAATCCTGTAGCAGCGCATTTTTTTAATGCAGAATATATGTTGCAACGCTGTGAATTTTATTTGCCGTAACTAAAGATTTTTCTAATTTATTGTTTACGTTTTATTATTTCTACGAACAGCGCGAAAAATAATCATTCTGAAGTAATAATTATTTACAAGCCAACGGACTACAATCTGATTTTCGTTGTTATTTTTGTACCTCGACCGAATATTGATTGGCTGAGGGATATAGAACAGTTAATGACCGATTCAAGGACTACGAAGTAGATTAATGAAAGGCAAATCACTTGGTCTCCCTGCCTTTACAGTGGTCCAAATTATTAAACTTGTTAATAATCAAAACTGAAAATGTTCATTTGATAAATCATAAAATGCTACGGAAAAATGTAGCGTATAATTTATTGCTTGGTTTGTCTTGTAAATTCGATAGAATAAATAAAAAATCACAGAATTAATCAATTAAAAAAGCAAAAATCATCAGCTGGACCAGTTCAAAAATTGCATATCAGCTATATATTCGACTATATGATTTTGAATCTGAATGATATCTGATGATTCGGGCATTTGTTACTTATTACGTGATTTCTTATATCTTTTATCGAATTTACACGATTAATCATGTAATAAATTACTCGGTTAATTCTGCCATAAATATCGTACGATTTATTAAATGAACATTTTCAGTAGAGACTGTATTGTATATACACCGCCATCATTTATCTAAACAAAGAATTATGTCACGACTAAGAATCACTTGAAGCTATGGAAGGATATTCACGTAGTTTCACTGCGGGCTATTTTTAACAAAAAAAAAAAAAAAATACCAGTCTTTCATGCAGTGCTAACTCATTTCCGCAACTCGACAATATTGTACATGTATTACAATGCTGTTGTCCGTATGAATAAATCGACGTTTGTACGTAGTTACATTCATACGACGGATTACGCATATAGATATCGATCATTATTGAACGGTGCGAAGATCAGTGATACAGGCCGTCGCAGATTTACGTTATGTGTTACATGAATTGCTTATCTATGGAAATTGGATCAGATGTTGTATTAACAAAGGCACGTATTATATTTGTCAGATTTACGATCGTACCGGAGACCCCGATGTATTGCAATATTTACACATGCGGTCGAGGCTTCGTATGATCGAGAATTTACACATCCAAGTAATATAGAAAGTGCATTCTTTCTCTGAAAGCTTAAGCTGTACAGGTATACCTATATTGGTCGCATCTTTCCGTTGACTTATCTGTATGAAAATAACGTTTATCATGGTTTGACGACCAGTTGTATAATAATTCGATCCGCGAGTTTTGTGCACACGGAATATTGTCATTAGTCACGTACGCATACGGACTCGAGCTTCAACACACCTTATTCATTATTGTTATTTTCCGTGGTGCGGGTGTGTATGTATGAATGTACATTGTACGTGTGCATTACTCAACTCGTACGCATGGCTTAAGGCGAAACAGGTGTGAATGCGATGAATACGCTAACGACGAGAATTGAGACGCAGAAACATATATAGATATGATGGATGTACGTGATTTGGTTTGGATGCTGTATTGAAGCATGATGGGGAACGTGTACAGATATTGGAGTTGAGAAATGAACTTATTGTTAATTATATATATATATATATATATATATATATATATATATATATATATATATATGGACGAACTATAGTTTCATTGACGTTAAGTCTGCTCTTAATATACAAGAGCCACAATTAGATTGAATGAATATATTAAGAATGATATGGACTTTTTAATTACATCGTAAATCGTACATTTCTTAACTCAAAGACGGAATTGTTCAAACAGTTGATTCACCATTTATTTGCTATTGCGATGTACGTGTAGTTGTTGAAATTATACGAACTGCAGAGATTTGAAACTAATTAACTCGCACGAGGTCACATGCCGATCGCAGCCGTGATTATAATTATGCATCTTACAGTAATGAAAAGAATATAAGAATGTAATGAAACTGAATATATGGTCAGCTAATTTCATAACAGGAACACTGTATATTCTTATCGGTGAAAAGTTGAACTTAGGATATGTCATGCATCTGCACGAGCGAGCGATTAAACGTTCTTTGTACTTTTTCAAACTGTATACGTATACAAGTAATTCGATATAATGTACTGTAATGATTACTCGTGTTCTCGTAGTGTCCTACTCCGGTCTGAGCTGACTTATACCTTCGCCTAAGCCGGCGAGAGCTCGCGTTTACGGTTAGAAATGGAATATGAGTGAACATCAGTGTGGTGTAACTACCAGCGCTACTTGTATGGACTGATCGTGAGCACGAGCTGCGGTGAACATCGTCATCAGTCAGCGAAGACCAGTCAGTAACCTCGGTACAACGCGTCCACATTTTTTAAATATAAAATCACGAAACTTAATTATTGTTAAAGGAGCGAAAAAAAAGGTTTTTACTCACGCAGACTATTGTTTGACACGGCATTTAAGGATTGTACTAAGTACAGAATTGTAAATTTATTTACGTAATTGAATCGATTCATTGATATCACTAGAATAAAATAACGTATCTATACGTACCGACATTTACGAACAATGAAACTGTAACCGATCAATTGCGCGTTGAACTTACGCGACGTTTTCACCCGGTTTGAACTTGAATTCGTTGTTACGATCAATGATGGGTTTAGTGTGATCGATTTTTTATTAACAATTTTACTGATTTTTGATTTTTCCAGAAAAATGCGATCGCAAACGGCTGCAATAGCGTTGACGTTCTTAGCGGCGATTATGCTATTCGATTCTTCACATGGTGCAGCGGTGAAGCAGACTTGTATTAAAAATACAAATAACGTAAGTTTGATATTAGTTTCAGCGTATAATTGTCGTAATCCGATAGATCTGAGCTTAATTTCAATTTTACTGCTTTCAGTGCGTCCGCAGCGCGGAATGTTGCACGGGATGCTGTCACAACGAAAAATGCGTCGATTGTAAGGATTTTCACATAAAATATAATCATGCCGGGCATTTTGCCCTCTAAAAGGCGAAGACATTTCGAATTCGAATTTGTAAGGGTGAGTAAACGTTTTTTCCAGTCGGCGACTCCTGCCTGAGCGATCAATTATCTGGTGCCGTTGGTCCTTGCGCTCAACTAGACCCGCCATGTCCCAGGGAACACACTTGTGTTCTACAGCCAGTCCTATGTGTGCAGAGTCCTTGTCCTCCGGTAGCTTCCTGCCTCCCGCCGGATTACGAGGATTACGACTAACGCAAATTTTTATTTCTTACCTACGAGTACTGATCAAGTGGCAGTTGAAGGTTTTACATTAACGTTAGACAATATCAGATCTGTATTAGGACCGTTACGATGTTTCCATTTTTGTAAAGCACCCGTAGAGTATAGAATTATGTATTATATTTTTAACGATGTTTGGATATATTAAAAAAACTGACGGTCGAATTTCCAGTAATTTGCCAACGACATACCCTGTGATCGACGAATTTCTAGATTATTATAAATGCTTTTTCATATATCATTATCATTCATAAATAAGTTTACGTATTCTACTTTTTATCAATTTCTGTGTACAGCAAATATGTTTTTCACCTAGCTTACCTGCTTCTTTGAAAAAAAATTTCTACACGCATTGTGTCACATATTCCCACATATGCATATACATTGAAATCGAGTCCGACATAAAGAGAAGCATTTAATTCGATATTGATACGTGTTGCCACAAATTTAAAATTGATAAATATTTAATTAAATGCGTTCATTTGAAGTTATAATTACAAGTTTACCAACGTTTTCTCGAAGCCATTTTACTCGTGGGCTTCTTTGTGTTCAATTAGTTTATGATATCAGGTATTAATTCCTAGTGGATGAAATTAGAACATTGAGTTACTTACAAAAATACTACACCCGTGACGTGTAAGTCATAGAATGTTTCAAAATCTAATCAATAATTTTTGTGGTACTAATAATGTTCTCAAAATTTAAAATTCTGAGAAATATGAATACCAGGATTAAATTAATGCTGTAATGTATTTACTTAACTGATATATTATTTACATTAAAAATACACTAGAAATTAGAGTTATATGTGGGGTGACAAATAGGCATGGTATGTATATAGGTATATATTTAATATCATAAATATTATAGAATATTACAGATTCAATTTGGAGAAAATATTTTACGGATACTTCAGTACTTGATTTTTTGTATTTTTAACAACGGATAAAGCATACAATAGATTTGGTATCACTGGAATTAATGCACAATATAATACGGGTAAAATTCACTGTCGTAATATTTGACATAGACATTGCCACCATTACTGTCCACTGTAGTATCGTAGTCACCAGGTGGGATTATAGTGGTATAGCTCCCACGAACTGTTTTAGAAATAAGAATGCCTGCAATAATAAACGCATTCTTTTGCGAGGCATATTTGTTGGCATATCCTGCAGTCTTCGAGAAGCTGACTCCTTTGCCAAATCTACATCGATGGACGCGCCGCCAATTGAAGTTTTCATCTGTAATTACGAGTCTTTTAAGTTATTTATCTAGCAGCATTATTAGATTTTAAAGCCCACGATTTTCATCAGTTCCAGCTACTTCATAAATTTCTCAACATTACAAATGATAAAGCTGTGCTAAAGCCATTCATAAAAAAGCAGCTCCGCTGTGAGGATTTTATGTGGCAGATTGCTCATACTAATAACAGAGGTCAGCGCACGACAGTAAACATAAGACACGAAGTATCCTCGATTGATTCTAGCAAGTCCGCTTTACCAAACCTTGAAGGTACGTTTTAATACTGACACATCATCAACCATACAATATTACCTGCTATCTTCAATGCATTAGTATACGATGTGGCATGTATCACAATGCGTTCATGAGCTATTTTAGATTCATCAGCGTTGAATTCCTCGTACTGTAGCATGTATCGTGCCCAGAGGTATGGATTTTCAATGCGTTTAATCGAGGTTCCACTTAATGCATAATTTGACCGTATATATGATATTTCTGAGTCTGTTGCGTCTTCTAGCCAAGGCGCATTGTTTTGTAAGCCATTCCATGGAAATTTCTTGCGTAATCCAAAATCGTTGCTAACATTAGCTTTATCCACCAGTTCCATTTTTGCTTTTCTGGTTACCTGGGTGTAAGGTGCTGAGGTAACACACTATCACTCAAGTTCTTCACAGTGTACTTAGCAAGCCACAAGCTCACAGTGACTGACGTTAAAGCAGGGGGGTTGTTATGCATATCTCGGCAGCATGACTCACCCAAAAATCCCTGTGGAATAAATCGTCCAGACATGGGATTTCCCGGATTTGACGCCCTGCAGCGAGTGACATCTAGTGTCAAGATCTTTCTTATTTATTCCAATAGCAGGCCAAGGTCAAGGAGAGGAAGAGGCAAGCTCCATAATAGACGAGTGGATTCCCAAGTCCACATATCTGTGTACGTACCTCTAATATTACTTCCTGCTACGGACCTTGGGAAGAGGTACCTAATTCAGTCCCGCCATTTTCAAAAGTCTGATTTCTACGGTTTTCTACATGCTAACGATGAAATCGAGGGCAGCATCGTATACTGAAACGTAGACCGGAAGTATAAAACGGCATAGAGAGAGAAGTAGTTAAAACTAGTTCTTTTCCTTGTCGAACGCACCCGTAGAAAGATAGTAGAGAGAAAGAACATTATACCCGTATTCATAGTCTCTCCTTATCTCAAGGATAAAGGACGCCTTGATGAAAGCTTCCTTGAAT